>NW_024063324.1:15000-180000 GCF_006381635.1 Hibiscus syriacus | reverse complement strand
TCTAGTGGTCGTTAGTGACACTTTGAGTTTGAGGATGACTCGTTTCTTGAAGAAGGTTGTGAATAGGAGGTTCATCAATTGTGGAGTGTCCTGAAGTCGTTCTTTCTTAACAAATTGGAAAAATATTAGGCGAGGATTGGATGTTTGGTTTCTTGATTTGTGTAAAACAAATAGGTGGACAAAGGGTGATTTATGAAGGAAATTAATTGATCTTATGGAGAAAATGCCTTCTGAATAGGTTTTAGAAGATACTATTGATGTTCACTCTAATTGAATATTGAAATTGAAATTCTGAACTTTATTGGAGCAGCGGGCTAGAGTTAATTGACTAAAACATGGGGACAATAATACTGCTTTCTTTCATCATTTTTCTACTCAATGCAAACACCACCATAAAATACCCTCAGTTGAATCATGATGAATCCTACGTAGAGGGTGAGGTTGAACTAGAAATTGAAATTCTGAACTTTATTGGAGCAGCGGGCTAGAGTTAATTGACTAAAACATGGGGACAATAATACTGCTTTCTTTCATCATTTTTCTACTCAATGCAAACACCACCGTAATAAAATACCCTCAGTTGAATCAGATGATGAATCCTACGTAGAGGGTGAGGTTGAACTAGAAAAACTCGCTCGAGTTTACTTTCAAACCTTTTTTTAAATCGAGCTTGGTGTCCATTAATGAGGATATCTTAGAGGGGATATATCAATGTATTTTTTAGTATATTAATAGGAATCTACTGAAGGATTTCTCTCATAAGGAGGTGTTTCGAGTGGTGAAGATGATAAGTCTGATGAAGGTGGTTGGGTCAAATGGGTTTGGAGCTCTTTTTTCAGTGTTTTTAGTACATCATAGGTTCTGATGTTTCAGATTTTTATATTTGTTTGATTCATGGACAGAGTGAGATTCATTCTGTTAATTGAAAGGATATTGTCTTAATTTTTAAGGTGCGTGATCCATCCTGTTTGGCTCATTTTCATCCCATTAGTCTTTGTAATGTTATTTACAAAACCTTTTCAAAGATTGTTGCAACCGTCCCTCCGGGAGAAAAGGCGATGGGGTTTTTTGAAAATATTTTTAATGAAATGTTGGGATTCGCCACCAATCATTTTTAAGGTTCAATTATACAACATCCTAATATGATCTAACCCGAAGTCCGAATAGTCAGAACGTCACACAAAACCACCTAAGTGACTAAATTTTTGAAATCGTTGACCAATTTAACCTTAGAATGCAACATAAAACACTCAAAGTAAAAAGTGTTGTAAAATATAAATATTTAAATATGGGGAGCTCCTAATAATATTCTCCAAAGTATAACAATACAAAATAGAGTTACAACTCATTTAAAATAACTAGGGTCTATGACAGCACATGCCCTCTATAATATTCAAGACGTACTCTAAAGAAGGAATTAAGTTTGGAATATGAGTCTAATGACGAGCTCCTCAAACCGACACCTAAGAACTTGTGCACAGAAACACATTTCATACGCTGAGCTCACAAGCTCAGTACCCTATAGATAACCCTATTATACTACATGCATTCAACATATATAAGCATGATACAAGTATAGCAATGAAACACATCATACACTGGAATAATAACAAGAGTAAGCATCATTGTGTAGCTCGGGTTCCACATAGCCTCATGAAAGTCACACCCCTCTTTGCTTACTAAATCTTAGGTAAGTTCTAGTTCACATATCGTCAGTGTCTGCCTAACATTGGGTTAGGCCTAGGTCAAAGCATCAACACCTTACCCTTCTAGTCTACTCCTCTAGAGTACTCGGAACGTGCCCGGGTCACATAGCATCGACACAACGTCCAACTAGCATTCAAAGTTCCTAAGGACCACATTGGATATATCTAGATAATCCTTACTCAAAAACACTAACATCGTACATAAGTAACTCGGGTGTCCACAATGTTTCCCAAGCATCAAGCAAGCTTAAGTTTTATGGAATCTTACCTCATTAAGATCTTATGTTATCATAAAGTTTATTAAGTTATTTCACTTGTAAGCTTATTAGAAGGTTCCCCTTTCCGATCCCCTTTTATTTCACACTTCAAAATCAAGGTAGGCTTAAAGCCTTAAAAATCACGAGGGTGCAGATACTCCTACCTGGATATCAATACTCCCCTCCTATGGTATCGGTATTGATACCAAATTTGCATTTGATGTCTGAAAAGAATAATCTCATTATCAATGCCTAAATTGAAGTATCGATATCAAATTTAGCTTCAATATTTCCCTAATATCGGTACTGGATGATAAGTATCGATACCACTCAAACAGTATTGATACTCCTTCCCTCCTCAAAAACTCTTTAAATTTTTCTTCCCTCGACGAGTATATGTATTGTTCTTATAGTACCGGTAACCCATGCTTAAAATACTCTATTTTTCTCAACAAAAATCCCCAAAAACCTTACTAGATCTTTATGAGACTCCCATTTGGTGTTTAAAGCTTATTTAGTACTAGAAGAAAATAAAAAGCCATCACTTTACACAAGAATAACATTAAATCTCGTTTTTCATGCTTTAAACACCCCAAGTGCACACAAAGGCTCAAACATTCATGTAAGCACCAAAACTAACACATGATGACTTACAAGTAGTAAGGAAGGGTTAGTTGTAGGTTACTTTACACCAAGAAGTTGAAAAATCAACTTAAAGCTCACCCAAGTAGCTCATTCTCTTTGCCTTTCACCCTAGAGCTTTCTCACACTTCTCTCACTAAAAAAATAATGGAAATTAAGTTATTAACCTTCTTAAGGGTTTAGAAACATTAGGAATATGATTCATAAGGTTTAGGAACATTTTAGAGATACCCACAAGCTCTAAAACACAAAACCTCCCATAAACCCAACTATGGTCATCATGATCAAACCCAAAGGTTGGGAGCTTATTTTGAAGCTCTTGAGAAGATGATTCCAGCTCTTACCATCACTAATTCGGGATGACAATGTGGAAGAACAAATTCCCACCTGTGCTTGGTCACAAAAGAAGGAGAAAAAATTTGATGAGGAAAAGGGACAATTATAAGGTAAAAGAGAGATGAATGAAAACTTCCCAAACGGTGTTTGGTTTCAACGTGACTTCACCAATTCATAAAGTTGATTCAGCCTTTGAAATCTTTAAGGGGAAAATCTCATTTTTGGTCCTACTTAGTTTGAATCCAATTCAAAAATGCCATTTTTAAAATCTAATGGCTCAATTCAAGCCCAATCCACCTCATGCTTGGACCAAAGATTCTTACAAGTCTATTGGGTTTACCCAAAACTCTCTCGGTTGTCCTGAAACTACTAACCCAAAATTCAGGGCGTTACAGATTGGAATACCTAAAATCAAGTAATTTTAATAAAATAATTTTATTTTTATCAAAAATACCAAATTATGGTATGCGAAAATCATAAATCAAGTTTGGGAGTCGGTTATGCGTGGGGAAGGATTAGCACCCCCATAGCACCTAGAAATCATACCTAGTCGATTACCTTATATTTACCAAATTGGAACTTTTGAGTTCGAGGTTTTATATATTTTAAAATCATTATGTATGTAAATTTTATAAAATGATATTGATTAATTAAGACCAATAACGACCACCCTCGGGCATTTAATGCGAAAGCTTCGTTATTGATCATATTAAACAAACATTGCCTTAAAGATTAAGAAATCATGATATGGGGTTTGAAAATGATGTTGGTTTATTTCATGAATAGTGGTCACCCCCTGAGCATAATGTGGAGGATAGAGGACTAAATCTAAAAATGGATGCTCTAATATTAATCCTAATTTATTTTTAAACAATTATTGAGTCGAATAATCAACATTGACCCTTGAGCATTTTAATGCGGGAGTCAAATTGAATTATCTCTTAAATTAAGGGTCTAAAATGAAATTAAACCTAAAGTGGATGTTCTAATATTAACCTTAATTTATTTTAACTCAAGTAATCAATGTGAAGCATCGGGCATTTAATGCGATGGCCAAATTAAAAATTCCCTAAATTAAGAAGTTCATGTAATAAAGTAAAATTAAACCTAAAATGGAAGCTTCATTATTAAACACTAATAAAGTTTTAAAAATTATTAATCAAATTATGAAAATAGAACCTTGAGCTCGAGCAAAATTATTTTAGTCATCCTTCTAATTAAGCTAAGTTAAATCTTAATCGCAAGAATTAAAACCTAAAAGTAACCTAAATTTAAAAATAAATAAATAAATAGAAAATGCCAAATCAAAGATAGTATGAAACATGTAAATTATTTCTCAAAATAAAAAGGACATGAACGTAAGGAATAGAAAGTTAATTAACATAACAAAGGAAATAAAGTTAAATTAAACTAGAATTAATGAAAGAACAAAGTAAGGAAGTAATAAAAATCATGAATTTAGCATATCTTGAACGGGAATTAAAATGTAAAGAAAGAAGAGTCAAATTATTATAATCGGGGAAAAAGTGAACTAAAAACAAAATTAGAAACAATGATAAATGGCCAAAATTTGATATATTAACAAAAGAAAAAGTTTAAATAAAAATAAATAAATAAATAAAATACATACCTTAATTAGAACATACCTAAAAATAAACAAAGAAATAATTCGAATAAAATAAGATTTGAATATATTATATAAAATAAATAAAGGAAATGGAGGAAAACGATTAAACTAAAATTAAATTAAATAACATAATAAATAAATGAAAATCATAATAAAATATCAAATCGAACATAATAAGAAAATTAAAAGCATACATCGAAATAGTCCTGAAAATTAAAAAAAAAAGTAGATTAAAATAAAATAAGATTAACGTTCGTACATGAAGTAAATGAAAATAAATAATAAGCAATACTTTAAAAAAAAATCATCAAATCAAATTATTAAAAAGAACAAATAATGCCAAAATTAGAACGAAGAGAAAAAAAATGAATAAATAAATAAAAAGAAGTACGCAGGGAAGAAAATGGAAAATGCGGCTAATTAGAATGACCTGAAAGAAAATAAACCAAAAATTAATACTAAAACATTGAAAGTGAAAATAACAAGATGAGGACAAACATTTAAAATTAAAAACAAAAAATAGGACCAAACTAATGAAACTTGCGGTGAACATGGAGATGAGTAGACCCTTCAAGTTCAAAACATGCGAGTATACAGGTTAAAACGATGTCGTTTGGTTCTTGATATAAATGCATTTATTACCTTCTTTTTCTCATTTTTTTCTTTCTTCTCCCTCTATCCTTTAAAATTCTCTCCCTTCTCTCAATGTTTTCTGGAAAATAGTGAGAAGCCCTGCCGCCGCCACCTTATTGTAACCGTTAACCACCGTACAACTCATTGTCTCTGGAGACCATTGGAACCCAAAATACACAGACGAGCTCCTCCCACACTCATGAGCACAAATCTGCCTTTGATTTCACCAGAAAACGCTTCAAAATCCATAAATCAACGTCTAAACTGTTCGATTTTTTTCCTTCCGATCTCCTTCTCCATCAACCTCCAAGTTATAAAGGTAACGACTCTCTACCTTTCCTATATTTTGATTTCGAAATCATGCTTAAAAATAGGTTTCTTTTTTAATCTACCTTGAAAGTTTTTTACTATTTTTTTGTATTGTTTATTGGAAACAAAATAGGAAAACACTTGTGATTTCAGGAAAAATTAGGGAAAAGCTTTTGTGGGTTTATATGTTACCCAAAATTACAACCGAAAAATCCTTTATATGTAATTTCCTCCTTTATTTTGTTGCATGTAATTACTGATTTGGTGTGGAGAATCCAACTAATTTTGTGCTCAGGAAGTTGAATGGTTAATGGGTTAGAATGTAAAATGGATCACATGGGGTATATAATGGACATTTGACATTTGATTTGGGTTTCTAAATGGATTTGGATATTCAATGTCCAATAAATTTTTTTAATTTAATTTGAACATTGAATTCCGAAGATGGATAAGTGTAATTACAACCCAAATTCAAAACCATCATTTTTTTCCCTTTTTTCTCCTTGATTTCACCCACCGAATGTAAAAGATCCATAAATGAATTTCACCTCGCATCAATGAAACCACTTGAACCAATTTTTGAAATTCATTTTCGGCTATCAGGACAAAATTAGGGTACGACGGATGACACTCTTTATTTTTTGTTGTGAACCAAAAACGAAGTATAGTTAAAAGATAGTCTAATTTTTTTATTGCAATTCCCTTCTTTATTTTTTGTTGTGAAACAATAACGAAGTAAAGACAAAAGATAAATTATTTCTTTCTGATTCGATTGCAATTCTATGTGACTCCAACGTCCTTCTTTGATCTTCTATTGATTTATCTCTTAATCTTACAATCGAATGATCTGTTCCAACATATCTAAAAATTTTCTCGCTTAGTTTGCTCCTAATCTCATATATACTGGACCTGTAAAAGACACAATTACCCTTAATTAGCACGTTTAAGGATTTATTTGTCTTTTATTATTTTACAAACAATTTTAATTATCTTTTTTGTCCCAAGAGATATGAAATCTGATTTTCAAATGAAGTGATTTTAAGGAAAACTCTAAACAATTGTCTTGAGTAAAGAAAAAAATTGTTTCAAGGGAAATACTTTCAAGTGAGATAAAATTTGTAATAAGGAAAACAGTTTCAAGTGAGATAAAATATGTTTTAAGAAAAATAATATTAAGTGAGATAAAACATGTTTCAAGAAAAACAATTTCAAGTGAAATAAAATCTGTTTTAAGAAAAAAATCTCAAGTGAGATAAAAATTTGTTTTAAGAAAACAATTTCAAGTGACATAAAATCTGAGTGAAATGATTTTTGAGTTTCAATGGAAACTATTTTAAGCAAAAAGACGATGTTGATCCAACTCCTTAAGTGATGGAATCGAGCAAAATGTTGATGCTGATCCAACTTCATATGTGATGGAATCGAGGAAAAATTGATAATGGTCAAACTCCTTATGTGATATAATCGAGCACAAAAAGAATGTTGTTCCACCTCCTTTTTAAATTAATAATTTTTATATAGATTGGGCTTATCAATTCTTAAGGTTCTACCGCTTTGAATGTAGTTCCTTCTATTTGAGGTTCTAATCCTAATTTTCTCTCATTTCCTTGGAAAATCTATAAGAATTGTGCATCTATGTGTGAAAATAATGTAATTATATGCATATAAATGTAATGCATGAGATTCTCGTATGTAGAAAGGTTATCATCATTTTCCTTCTAACTATAAAGTGGAGAACACAATCTTCCTTCACTTGGTCACTCTTGAATAGATCCTGCCTAGATATCAGTCTGACAACTTGTCAGGCCAGGCTTGCACCTTCTAGAGAACAATCTAGTCATCTTGTGTCGTCACGTTGTCTCTATCTTATGTCTTGAAGAAGCATTTTGTCTCTTAAATTCTTGTTATGGTCAGATATATGGTCGGACGCCCTGTTTGTCATTGACTCAATTTCTCAATCAGAGTTGTTTCCTTAAGACCCTTCTGCCAACTAAAGCATGAATGGTTTACTGTTATAAGGTAAGCTCTTCTTGTCTTCATACTCTACTATTGTCATTATAAGCGACAAAGCTCATCTTTGATGTCTTCTTGATTTGATCTTTGTTATCTCAACATAATCTGTCTTTAGTAATGCCCCAATGTGAATATTTTGTGGCTTATCCTTACTTGAGTGACTAGAAATTTGATTTTGAATGATCTTATCCTCGTGTCATTTATTAATAATTCATACCCTCAACTTGGGTCAACAGAACTATCACAAATTTCTTTCTTCCTTCTTACTCTGATATAATATCTTAAGGGCTTCCCTTTCTGTGAGGTCTTATAATGATATGGACACTCAAAAGGTGACCAATACTTCTGGTAGAAATATGTTGAATCTTTGTTATGAGTTAAGATATTAGAAAATCTCAAAATAAGCCATGCCCCTTCTTACCAAGGCAATCATTTTCTTCTTGATCACTTATTATTGTTGACATTATAGAGAAGTGAGAGAATTTTTATCTTCGAGTCATTTAATCATTTAAACTTTATTGTTTGAAAATCACATAATGTATTTTTTCTCCCGCATCGCTTATTTTTCTTGCTTTATTTTTTACTTGTCGTCTTACTTCTCTATTTGAGGTAGAATAAGCCTTATCAATCTCCAAAGACCTCCTTAATTCTCTAGATATTATCCTATTTGAAAATGTTTTTATCTTTTCTTCTATTTTAGAATTCATTAGAATGAAATAATTTTATAAAATAAAATGGTGCTACATACTTCAAGCTCACAATCAAAGCATATCATATAACGCGAGTTCACCGAATATAAAAAGTATCAACTATTTTTTAAATGTTTGAAGTTATAACTCTTTGACAAGTGTCAGGATTATTGGGTTGGTTTTGGTTTGGCTTCCTATTTTTTCTAAAGTTTCAATCATCGAGTGCTCATTCTTTTATTTGTCCTTGGGAACATTGTGCATGCCCCTTTTTTTAGCATGACATTTAATTAGATGCAAACAAAATGTCGCAACGAGCATAATTAATTTTTAAACCTTTTAGAACACTTCTATTTTGGTTCTCTAAAATCTATCATCCGTTCAAGCTTTGTAGACTCTTTCAGCAGAGGTAGTATAGAAATATCGGTCTAAAAACAAAATTCATGAGTTTTGTGTGAAGCAGAGTTTCCAGACTTATCCAAATCACTTACTAAATCCACAGTCATTGAGGTTACCTATTTTATTTAGCAGTCATCTCCATTCTAGTTACTTCAGGATTTTCCAGAGTAATTCAAACGTTCCTGAATTTCAGATACGTTCCTGAATTTCAGATACATGTTGTACTTCCATTCCATTCAATTTGGTATTCGTGGTTGATTTGTCGAACAAACGTCCAATTCTTAGTACTGAATACGATCTAGAGCTGAGCTGAGCTGAATACTTCCAAAATTTATCATCGAGCCAAACTTGAGAATACGAACACATGTTCCAGTAATATCTATGCCATTCAGGTATTGACATAGCTTTAGGGTTGATCTACTCACTTAAATTATTTTCTATTACCTTTAAAGGTAGTCCAATACATATGCTTACTTGGATTCCTTAATTAATCCAAGACATTTACTTAATATAGACCATATTGGTCATTTTGGTGTTCAGTTTTATTCCATTCATTTCAGAGCTCGAGGATATTCAATCATTCTTGAGCTTGGTTATATTCTTGAGTCATTTACATTACAGGGGTATTTTGGTCATTTTACAGATTCAGCGTATTTCAATCCTTTCATTCCGTCCGATCTTACTATTAAATTCAATCTTATCATTTATTTCAGTCATTTCGAACAATTATGACAGCATAATACCCCCGATAAATTACTCTTCAAGTATTTACTCATTATTCGAATATTTTTGGGTCAAGTCTCTTCTCAGATTTTACAAACGGAAAATCAGGACTTTTCCTGAACTAAGTCAGGATCTTAACAATCAAATCTGTACTTAATCGAGTTAAGTACGAATCCTCAAAGTATTTTCTCATTCAGCGTTAACTAGGACTATTTTACCTCTCAAGGGCATTTCCGTAATTTCTTAACCAGATAATTTTGATATTAGCTCTTAACGAAAATAATTATAATTTAAAGATCCTATGATTAATTGCTTTCCCGAACATTCTATTATCTTGAAATGATTCCTTAATAGAATTCTAATATTTTGCACAAACCCTCTAGGGTTAAAAACCGGTTATCCAAAATATCCAAGTAAAACTAACATTTCTTAAGCACATCAATATTTTTTTATCAGATCAATATGTCTGTAAAAACCTCTTATCCAACTTCCATATTCCAATCTTGTCTTTTTATAACACAAGGGTATTTTCGTAATTTTACCCTATCGGAGTATTATCATAATTTCTCATCCAAATACCTTTAACATTTAACCTTTGATGAAATAATTATAAGTTACATACCAGGTTGATTTCTTATCACTAAGCACATAACTTGTAATTTACTTCTAACAATCCCTTAATTTCTTATAAAAGTCATGTAAACCATAATCAATTACTGAACCTTTTTACCGTATTCAGATCGAGTGTAGAACTTCATTAATTACACATATAAGACCAAACATTTCCATTCATGCATTTACCAATACCAACATGTTCTATAAAGCATAAAGAGGTAGTAAAGTATTACCTCGATTTTCGTGCAATACTGATCGACCATAAAAATTCCATTCGAACGCCTTTGATCTTCAATTCAACTTCCAATAATTCCTCAGATACATATCAACATAAATTATATCAGAAACGGAGCTTAATTGCGATAAACGGATCGAATCGGATGATAAATCAGTTAAAACCAACTTACCGGGTTCGAATTTGGCGAAACCGACTTCGGATTCGGATTCAGGACGTCGAAAACATAAAATATGACTTTTCGCAAATTTGGAATTTTCGGTCAAAATCAAAGTCAACGGGTTTGACCGGCAATTTCGAGGCCTTCGGGTTCGAATTTCGAAAAATGAACAGCGGAATCGGATTTGGAACGTCGAAAAATGTCAAGATAGGTATACTTGGTCGAAGTCAAAGGTCGTTTAATGCCGGTCAAAGCCGGTCAAAGTTTTGGTCAACAGTGGTCAACGCCGGTCAACGGTCAACGGGTCAACGGGTCGGGTCAACAGGTTGGGTCGGTTCAACGGGTCGGGTAAACAGGTCAGGTCGGGTCGGGTTATGACCGGTCAAACCGGTCAACTATGCACTAAAACCGGTCAAACCGGTCATTTTTCCTTCCCCACGCGCAGTGACGGCTAGTGGGGGCGCGTGAACAGTTCCCTGATATCGAAAATTCCCGAAAAAATTCCTAAAAATTATTTTAAGCGATTTCGAGATATTTACAAAGCTCGGTTCAGTTTTTTGAACGGCGGAGAGCTCGATTTCAACGAATCGGAAACTTTGACCGCTTCACCTCCACATGCGCCGCCGCCGCCGGAGAAAAGGGAGGACATCGGTGGACTCGGAACGGCACAAGGAACACGATGGTGCGGGAGGTGTCGTAAACGGATGACCCGATCGTCGTGAATCGATGAAAAACCAACTAAAACCGAGTTATTACTGACGATACTTCCGACTGAAATTAACGACGAACAGAGATGATTCACGACGAAAGGTTTGAGGGGTTTTTTTCCTCGGTTAACAACGAACACGATAGTGGTTTCGACTCACCGATCGGAGGTCGGACAGCGAGTAGATCGGAGTTGAAAGTTGGTTGATCGGAGAGGGAAAATCTGGAAAATTTTCCAGAAAACATACGGGAATGGGGGATTTATTATTCAACTCATAATAAAAATGGGTAAACCATGAGTTTAGTCACTGAACTTCCTGCACTTCTTAAAATGGTTTCCCAACTTTGAAATGTTACAATTTAATCCTCAATTCCTTCCAAAAATACCAATTAAATTCACCACTTTATAATTTCTTAAATTTAGCCCCTAAATTGGGGTGTTACATTTTGATTATCCAATTTTTCCTGCAACCAAAGAATTAACTACGTTAGTTAATTTATTGATTTTGTTTTCTAAGTAAGTAGTACTTATCTCGTGAACCCGCACTACAACAAATTTTCTTATTAGTGGCATCTAGGTTATTGTCACTAAAACTTCAATTTATGTCACTAGATGTATTTTGTGACGTAAAAGTCAATGTCACGGAAATCGTCACCCTAGGTGTGTCACTAAATGTCAAAAGTGATGATATATGTGTTATCGTCATATATTGTTAAATATATAGTGATGATAATGGATAACGTCACAGTTTAATTTGCCTTCAGTGACAATTACTTTTGTCACCAAATGATGTACATTTTCGTCATTAATAAATCATGTCGTCACCAATAACAATAATTTCATTGTATACGTGACGAAAAGAAAATTGTCACATTGTTAGTGACGTAGTATATCGTCACCTAATAGTTGCATGGATGACATTTATATAACGTCACTATATTAATATTAAATGACAACTAATTATGTCACTAAATTATGTAAATTTCTTATTGATGATTTATAACATCACAGACAATACATTAAAATCAACCTATATGTGAAGAAAGAGATATTGTCAAATTTTTAGTGACATAATCTAAATGTTACCTAATAATATTATGATTGACGTTTTTGCATAATGTCACTTTATAATTTATATTCTATGACAGTTGGTTACGTCACTAAATTAAATAAGATTTCGTTATTGATAATTTATATTGTCACAAATAATGCATTAAAATCAACTTATATGTGACGAAAGAGATAGTCACATTTTTAGTGACATAATATATCATTACCTAATAATATATGAATTGATCATGCATAACGTCACCATAATAATGTCACCAATATAGTGGCAAAACTAAAATTGTCATATTTTAAGACTATATATTAAAATGAAATTATTTATACAAATCTAAATAAAATAGTTCACTTATTGCAAAATATAAGATTTAAACAAATATTTCACTAAAAACATAATAATTTCATTTTTATAAATATAAAAATGTTTAAATGTTTACAGAAAATAAAAATAATATGATAATAATATGACTTGTAGAATATTTCGTTGTAGCAATGTCAATCCAAACTTTGAGTCGATTGTGATTCTGTTGATGTTGAGTTCGTGGTATCATTTGAAGCTGCAAATTAAAATAATCAACATTAGTTACTACAATTAATATTATAATATATTTTTTATTAGATTAACTATATTGTTTACCTGAAATTGAAGTGATGGCACTTGAATTCCAACAGCTAACAAAGCAGATCACATAGCTTCTATTTGTGTTTGAATCAATTCAAAATTCGACTTATAGTTATTAAGTTCATATTCTTTATTCTTCAAACTCTTTTTTAACTCGATTGTATTTGCACTTGAATTTGTTTTCTTAGGCTTTGGTCCATATCCAAGCCCCAGAATGTATCCTGGTCTCGTACCAAGTACCTCATCCATTATATCATCAATATTCTTAGGTTCTGCTCCTTCTTCAACTGGAGTTGATTGCAACTCCACCATTTTCTCCTAAAAATATTCATTCATATATAAAATAATCCTTAGATGAAAAATTACAATTTAATACTTAATTTTGTCAGGTCTTACATATTTTGCTTGTGCCTCAGATGTTGTCCATCCTTTTTCATTTGAATAATGAGTTGCTTGAAGATCATCCTATTTGGTTCTTCATCATCCTTGCGCTATATGATTTCAAAAATAAAAATTATACTTTAAAATAAAAAACTTTACAATATCAAAAGTGTCCAACTTACTATGGGCATATCGTCTAGCGACAAAGCCCGAGATCCTTGATTAGGAGTTACTTGATTTCTTCTAACTCTTGCATTAGTTTCACAATTCCTCTTCAATTATAAACAGTATAACATAATTTATAATTTATTATAGAAATAAAAAAAGAGTAAAAAATTATGAATCACATAAATCAAAATACAGTAATCGTACCTGATATTCAGGATCACTAAACAAATCACAAAGTTGTTCCCAATTTTCTTGTTTCAAGTTATATTGTGTTGGTTTGTTTAGGCGCCACAACATCATTTGGGAATTTCTTAAAGTGCAAATGACCTTATGTCGATGGTTCCTTGATAACTTTGACATAATTGACATGACAGAGCTCTTCACATAATCATCATCTAATTTCATCTCATCTTTGACTAAAACATTAAAAAATATATAATTAGATAAATTAAGTACATAAATATTAAAAAAAAGAAGTATTAAACTAAATAAACTCACTTTGAGTCTCTCTATAAATTAAGTACATAAATATTAAAAAAAGAAGTATTAAACTAAATAAACTCACTTTGAGTCTCTCTAGGGCATGAAGTTTATCATTATCCTTCATACCTTCCATTTTGTTGGTATTGATATGAATTGTCGTGAAATGATTCCAATTTCAGAAATTTTGGTGATTGAACTGTATCAAGGTCGACCATTCCCTCTGGTATCTCTACTAACTTATTCTTACCTTTTATGAGATTTTCTAGTCCCTTACTCGACTTGGTCCTCATACCTTTTGATGTGATAAATTGGCTGAATCTATAGAATAAAAATATTAACTTTGGAATAATAATAAAAAATAAATTATTCAACGTTAAAATCAAAGACTTTGCTACAAATAAAATAATATGTATATATACTATTCTTATTTTTTTATTTTTTAAGTATATCATTGGTACTACTCATCCTCATTTGCTATTCATTTATATAAATTGGAAATAAATGTTTACCTGAATTTTCAATTGTTGTATCGATCATTTCTTCATGTGTTTGATTTCGAGCATCAGTAACTTGTTGAGGTTCAGATTCTTGGGTTCGATTTAGTTTACTGGAGACTTCTTAAGTTTCATTTTCTTGTGTTCGAATCCTTTTACGAAAAACTTTGCCTGGTGCAATCCTAAAACACATAAAAAATATTATAAGTATATATTAGCAATGAGATCAGAATAATGCTGTTACCATTTGTGTTTAATAAAAATAAAATAAATATTATTTTATTGCCAATTAATTGAAACAATACTATTGAATTTATATAAATTACACGTGATATTCCACTACATAGATTTGCTTGAAATATGATTTCCCATGTGATTAAGGCCACCAACAGTGAATTGTATAAGTCTCCTCATTTTTTTTCAGGAAGTTTTCGTTCTTTAGAAAGTAAAAAATATGAATTCTTGTCTGACCAAGAGTTTGAAATGATGCAATGGTATATATTGACAAATTGTGATGAAGTTGAACCATTTATGGAGTAAGTAATTTACTTACCATTCACTCATTCATGTAAGATTTACTTTTAATGTCATATAACTTATATTATGTTTATTAAAACAGAAAACATAAAATGGAGATTTAGCTGCAGAGTTCATTGTATATTGAAGAAAGACATAGAGAGCAATTTCCCTTATGGTTTAAAAATTATGTAAGTATATTATATTATAATTTTTTTTCTAAATTGTGCAAATATCGATTATAATTTATGCTTATTTTATTTCATGTAAATTACAGGTTGCCAATCAAGGTTCAGAAAGAATATCTAGTGAATTGTTTTCTTTATCTTATGGTCCTGATAGACGTGTTAAAAAATACGCAGGTTGCATTTTTAATGGGGTTAGATTCTACATTATAGCACGTGATGAACATCTGACAAGTCAAAATAGTGGAGTGACAGTTGAAGATAATCACAACGAGGACCAAATCAACTTTTATGGTATACTGGATGATATTATTCTGTTGAATTATATCAATGATTATAAAGTTGTTTTGTTCAAGTGCAAGTGGTTTGACTTGGGTGATAAAAAGAGGATAATTCACAAAGACGGTCATTTGCTAAGTGTCAATATTAGCAAATGTTGGTATGAAAGTGACCCTTTTATCTTGGCAATTCAAGCTAAGCAGGTTTTTTATTTGGATGATATCAAGTTAGGTAAAGATTGGAGAGTAATTCAAAAGTTTTACCATAGACATTTAAATGATGTTCCAAAGATGCAAACTGATGAAAACGATGAAGTCTCTAACGTTGATGAAGATTTTGAAATTTATGATCGCGATATGGAAATATAGTTTTCAGCAAATATATCTTTGCATAGGGATGACATTACAACAACTGTTATTAACTGTGATATTGTAGATAATGTGAATGTTTTGGTTGACAGTGATCAAGAGAGTGAGATGACATTAGAGGGATGAAATTGAATGTGATGAATATGACTGATATAGAACCTATTTTGTAGCTATGTTATTTATGAACTGTTGATTGTTATTTTTTTATACAAAGACGGTTGAAGTATTTATGTTGAAAGTTATTGTTTTTATAATTTAAGAGTTTTATAATTTAATTTTTTATGACAATTGTTTTATAATATTAGTTTTTTATATAAAAGAGTAATATTTTATATTTTAACATTATTGATGTTATATGTATCTAAATATACTAAACTTTATGGGTATTTCTATGATCAAGAATAAATATCTATTTTTTCCTAAACACTTGATGTAACACCATGAAAATCATAGAAGTACAATAATATATAAAAAATCATCTGCTCATTTCTTTTTAACAATTTATTATTTTATGTTTTACTCTAAAAAAACTTTGAATGTGAGATAATCTAAATAGAATCATGTCAATAAAATAAAAAACACAAAAAAACTCTATAAATTGCATTATTAATAAGGTTGTTAGATTATCTTATTTTTAACATTAACTGACATAATTTCTTAACATCTTTTAAAATCTTCATATAAAAAGAGAGATAAAACAGATGACAAATAATTGATTTCGTCTAAACTATTTTTGTGACAATAATAAAATGTCACTTTTAGTGTCTTATAAAATATGATAAATTAAATTGTCATGAATAAAATTTATTAGTGACAAATATGCAACACCACTAATTCAATCGTCATTATAATAAATCATCACTAATACATGTTTTTCATTGGAGACGATTTTACGTCATTATTTTATCTAAATGTCATTAAAAGGTTTCCCACCAAATAATTTGGTGGGAAGATTTTGGCGCCAAACATATAGTGACAAAAATCAATGATCATTTTTAAAATTATCATAAAATATATACCATTAATCAATAAATATGACGAAAATAAAAAATGTCACATTATAGTATGTTTTGTGACGATATACGTAACGTCATATAGAAATTTTGTCATAAATTGACAAATTTGTTGTAGTGCCATCGACTGGGTTCACTTAAAATGCCAAACTACTAAGAGTTGGAAGCCATTGTCGAAATTAATTCCCTTGTTGTAACTGTTGTTTTGTTCACAATAGCTCCTCCACTAGAAGCATCTATAGTTTTCTTCTCCATTGGAAGCAGCCCTTTTATAGAAATATTAGAGGAATGTTTGTTCGGATAATTCATGTTGTGGACAACTTGCACAAAGCTTTTTAAATAGCTCCCAGTAATAGTAAAGCAATTATCCATCTTTTTGTCTTATTCCCAAAATGCTTCTCCTTAATTTACTAGTTGTTCCTAGTAAAAACCTATCAAGAAAAAATCTAGTTAAATTAGCCCAAGTATTTATAGAATTGAGAGGTAAATAAAATAGACATTCTTTGGCTAAACCAGATAAAGAAAAGGGAAAGCCCGTAGTTTTATTTGGTTTTCAGATACTCCTTCAGGTTTCATGCTTGAAAAGACCATATGAAACTCTGTGAGATGTTTGTGTGAACTTTCATTGGGAAGCTCATGGAATATAGGAAGAATATGAATAAGGTCCGTTTTCGTAGTAAACAGAGTTGCACCTTGAGGAAAAGTGATGCAGAGAGGTTGTTGTACGACAGGTGTCGCAGCTAACTGTTGAATCATCTGATCTGACATTGATTCTAGCATATTCTCTACGCCTAGTGTATCTTCAGTTATCAGTTCTTCATTTGTATCAAAGAAGATGATCCTTCTAGATTTAATTTTGGATCTGAATGCTCCATTTGTTCATGTTGTCGTTTCCTTCTTTTTTCTCAAAGCGTTTTTACGTGAATTCGTCTGGCTCGAGCTTTGATTTTTAGATCAAATTCTACCAAATCACCTGGATTACTTCTAGTCATAAATAAAAAGGAAACAACTTTGTCAGTTACTTTAGTCGAAGTCCCTGACAACAGCGCCAATTTTGAAAGGCATCGTTTTACTGTCAAAATAATTTTGGCTTTATAATAATAAACAAAGAGATAGAGAGTATAATAGGGAAGCAGGGTCGACCATAGGGACTCTGGTGTTTCTAATGAATTGAACTTTCTGATTTAGATAAGGATGAGATAAGATAGAGTTTTGGATGAGATAAAATAGGGGGATTAAAAATTGTTTTTAAAATAAAAGATAAGAATTAAATAAAAGAAAATAATTAAATAAATAAATTTAAAGTGATAAAGAGAAATTTATAGTAGAATTAGCCTTGGGCTTCAGCTTTTGCCTCAAATTCCAATTGATCCTCGGAATACATTTTTGCTTCGGTTATTCGACGGTTACAATTTACATGCCCAAACCCTGTAACTTGTTTATCTTTTGTGAACCGATAGCCCAAAATCTATTTATGGATATCAGTCCTTTACGCAGACTAACTATGACTATCATTGTCAGCACCAAACTATTTTATAGATCTGGAAAAACCTGACTCGGACTATGTTACCTCAATGAGAATCGAGCCTGGTCTCAATTTCCCTTAGTGGACCGCTGCTAAGTGTGTTCACATATAGTCGAACTTGCTACCAGCCGATTCTTCCTCACAACTACAAATCAGAACAACTTCCGAACCAACGTCGACTTTTTGATTAAAAAGTGTTTTGATTTTAAAAAGATGGGTCGATTACAAATCTTATTCCTCCAAAAAATTGAGAAAATAACTCGAAGTTATTTTAGTGCTTTTCAATCCTCACAATAGGATTAAGACATCGCTTCAACCATTGGTTATGGAGAAATTAGCTAAGTATGACAAGCATACTTAGCATCTTTAAAAATAAAAATAAAAATAAAAACAAAGAAAAACTTTCATAAAAATCAGAGAAAGAAGAAGAATGATTTTTTAATGTGTTTTTAGGCTTACCCTAAGAGGCTATTTATAGCCTTCAAAAATCCTAAAAACAAGGAAAATATAATTCCTAAAAATAAGAGATATTTCCTAAAGATAATTCTTAAAATATTTAAACTAAAATCCTAAAAACATGAGTTTAATTTGAATTCAACTTTTAGAAATGTGCAGCTGATCCATTCGTCCTTCTAGAACCGTTGACTGGACCTTCTCAAAGGTGCTCACTCATCGCCTCGTCTGCGTTCTGCCCGGAGTCCTGCCCAATAATCCAGCCTTGATTCCGAAAATAAAAAAACTGCAGAATTATGTCCTTTTAGTGTAATTTCCAGAACCTAGTGTCCTGCACAGAAAATGAATCAAAACGAACAATTCGGTCACAAAAACTAACAACTAAAGAGCAATTTAAAGGCAAAATAATAACTAAATAAAGCACCTATCAATAGGGGATGAGGTTACTGTTGGTTTTATCAAACTCTTCCATGTTCGTTCAGCAAATTAGTTGGAAGACATTTTTACTAAAGCACTTTCTTCACCAAGTTTTACAAACCTCATGGCTAAGCTGGGACTTCTTAACATTCACCGGTCTCCATCTTGAGGGGATGGTAAAACTTATAATTAATAGGTTAGTTTTTTAAGATAGAGTTTGTTAAGGGTTAACAGCTTATATATATATATATATATATAGTTGTACCTCTCGTTAATTGCTTAATTCAGTTCTTTGTAAACATTGTATGTTTGACTAATAAAGAAGTTTTTCTCCACTTTTTGTGTAATATATATATAAAGAAAAAGACATCAATCGAAGGATCCATGTTCATAAAAGCAACATTTAACGAAGTACAAATATGCAAAAGTAAAGGAAGGTACAACTTTGATCAGTAATGAAAACAAATTTTTGCTGCATTTTGCTTTTATTGAAGGTCCAAACTCTTTGTTTCTGCTTCATACTCCCTACAGCCTTAGATTCCTCATCCTGCATGAAAACATAAAGGAATACTAATAAATGTATGTTAAAAGTAACCGTGTCTACATTCAACGACTTAGGCAGAATTTTATGATATAGAACATAAAGAATACAAAGAAAATATCTAAATTATATGAGAATTTAAAGTTTTCAAGGACAACTACTCTGGCCGCTCCCCTTATCTATCCCTGTGTTGGTTATTTAATGATTGTTGTATGGGAGAGGGATCACTACCTTTGTTTATCCATGTAATTGTATCCTTTGCTGCCTCCGGGTTTCTTACCATAAGGAGGTAAAGGGATATTGCCAGACTCAATCTGCTTGATATCTTCCACAAGCTTATCGTACTGCAGTTTCACCTCCTCCACGGTTTTGCCTCCGACAGCCCTGGCTAGCTTCTGCCACAGGTCTGGTGTATCCTTGTCATAGATTGCCAAAGCATTCTCGAACAACTTGTTTTGCTTTGCAGTCCAGCTTGAACTTGAGGCCATTTCCACAATATCACTTCACTGATAACAAATACTTTTTTTTTTGAGTAACACTGATAACAAATACTCAAAAGGCTAAAAAAGAAAGAAAAACACTATATTTAACTAGACGAATCTATGCCTAAAAGAGACTATCGATGCTACTTATATAGTAGGGAACTGGAGGAAAAAGGATTAAATTTGGTCATAGTCCGTCTATTTTGCTAAACTTTGATACTTAATCCATCTATCTACTTTAACTTGATATAGACCAATCAATTATATTTAATTAATAATAAAGTTTCATGTTAGTTTAATGCATAATATTTTTTTGTTTGAATAAAATTATAAAAGTAAAAGATCAAAGTATACCAAATAAACTGAAGAGATTAAATCCCTGATTTCAGTGTACTAGAGGGATGCAATCTAAATTAAACCAGGGGGGGGGGAGCGGGGGGGAGGGGGGAAGGAGGTTTTGTAAATGGTGGGCTAGTAGGCTTGTGCAGGACACCAGGCTGTTACTTTCCTTGCGAAACAGCGGGTGTTTGTATAAACCCTACGTGGTTTGACTTTACTTGGAAGATAATTTCATGGGTTTGCCAGTGAAGTTATTATGACTTAAACCTCAAGAAACTCGATTACTGGTCGGTTTTTATTTATCCGAGAACATTTATTCCAATTTCATTCCTTTTTTGAAAAAAAAAATATTCTCAATAACCGTTAAGAAGTAGCCATGTATACTAGTTGGCTGTATGGGATTTACAGTGGATGGATTCAACCTGGGAAACATTTACTCACGATTGCCACTTGATGCCCACCAAATTCCGAAGTATACACCCACGTGATAAATGTGTTCAAACTGATTTATTTTCTTCACAACGTTTCATAGAAATCATAAAAAAATTCATTAATTTAAAACTATTTAATCAAAGATTAAAAAAAACGTCCCCTGATATGGTAGCAACTGAATTCCTTGGTTAATTGAATAAAATTTACACTCCAATTAATGAACCCTAACTATATTGAAAGCAACTGAAGATAGCTTAATATATTTTTTTATGAATTTTAGTATCGGAAAAAATATATATTTGATATTTTTAATGAGTCAAATAATAGCATATCATTAAAAATAATTTTGAATAAATTTAGTTTTATTTTATTTTTAATAAATTTAGAGTGAACGCATGATAGTATCTGTTTAAAGACTCTTAATCATTTCACAATAAGATTTATACCGACATGTGGAACTAAAAATTTGTTAAAAGCGATAAAAAAAAGATAGAGGTTACTCAATAATATCTAATTATTAATGACCACATAGTGGTATCTAATTGTTTTTTAATTGAGAGGGGCAGCATAAAGTTACTTTTATCTGTTTCCCAAGTATGTATTTTTAATATTATTTAACCTTAAAATATAATTGGTTGGGACTGAGGCTCGTGTTGTTTCCTTCCAAGTTATGCCCCTACTCATTCTCACATAGGCAATGTTTGAACCCGAGATTTCAAGGGACAACAACGAATCCTTTAACCATTGAGGTCGCTTAAATAAACTATAAATTTTATCATTCAACTTTCTTCTCACTCTTATTTTCATCATTGAAGTTTAAACATTTTCAATTTACTCACTAAACTTTTGATTTGCCCTTATTTTTATCACTCTTTCGTTAAATACATAACACTGTTATGATTATAGATTTTTGTTTTAAAAATTATGAAAGAGCCCCAAAACTTTCTTTATTTTTTATTTTTAAAAAAACCCTAACATCAATTTCTCTTTGATTTTTCGATGATAAAATATCTTCTTCCAAATCCCTATAGTGAGAAGGTGAAGACAGAGGAAATGAGCTGTATATCTTGATTCCACGTTGATCGAATGGTGGATATTATATAAGTGATGTAGAGTTTCATGAGTTTAGGGTTTAGGTTTAAGTTTTATAAATTTTAAAGTGATTTAGGTAAAATCTAAATTGATAGAGTGGTAGAAGACAATAGATGATTTTTTATACCTTGAGTGGTTAAAGAAGGCATTAGAAAATGGTAATTGCAGCATCAAAGTAACACATAGATGAAATTATAAAACTTTCATCTTGGGAGAAAAAAGATAAAAAAAAAAAATGATATGAATGACACATAGATTCCATGTCAATAAAAAGCAGTCCACATCAACATGTGTGGCTTTCATGTCACTCTTCTATTTATGATTTAACACTGAGTGACCAAAATAAGTGCAAGTCAAAAGTTCATTGAGTAAATTATATATTTTTAATTATAGTAACCAAAACAGGAACAAGAAAAAAGTTAAGTGATAAAATTTATAATTTGCTTTAAAATGATATATTATCAGTACATCAAATATTCACTATATTAGTTCTTCAAATAATATTTATTTTAAGATAACTAATATGAATTTGTTTAGTTGGTTGATTATCATTAACACTTTTAAAAAAATCGAAGTCAAAATCTCACCAACAATTTTAATTGTATTTGTAGAAAAACTATATGTATTTTGAGATATCATTTTTTGTGGTTATATGTTTCTTGGTGTTCGTTGCATAATTATCTTGTATGCAAGGTTCGCACTCCCAAAACATTTCAGCCTTGATGTAACAGTCTGTCTGGGACAGTCTTATATCCTAGGAAAACTCTTGTTATTTTATTCACTTGATTGTTTTGGTTTATTTAGACCAATTATTGAAGAAAAACAGTCAAATTATTGAAGATGGAAGCAAATTTCACGTTGATCCTTGGATTTTATGAATAATTACAAGTAAAATGTTACAAGGGGTAAATATGATAATTTTGAACGTTGCATGGTTCTAGTGAAACAAATATTTTTTCCCTATAGATTTTAAATTCGACCAGTTGTATTTGTAGGGTGTATATCACAAAGAGTAACGACATTGAGCATTGCATGGTTTTAGCGAAAGAAGTGTTTTTTTTTTGTTTGATTATATACTTTGATAATGTGTGCGCATTATCATAATAAAAATTCTAAATATATATTATTTTGTAATTATGACAATTAAAAAAAATAAGTATTTAGTAAATATACTTTGATTTACCGAGTATATCTTCTTTAAGAAAAATCATTCAGAATAAATTAATACAAAATTCGTGAAATGGCTTGAATTTTATCATCACGTATGTATGATTGGTTTCTTGAAAAGATAAGCACCCCAATGCAGGGTTTCATTCAAATCAGCATATCTGTTCCAGCATATAAAAATGTTGTTCAAGTTAAACACAACAATCTTTGCATAATTATTGACATTTTGACGACAAGGGTCGTTTCGTTGCTGTGATTATACCCAACAAGCTGTGCATTTTCACTTGGCTTTTAACAGTGTGTTGGACCAAAACTCCCCGCAAAACATCATGCGGTCCCATAATTAATCACTCGTGTTTATGTAGCTGAGGAAAAAAGGGAATGGGCGGATATTTGTTCTCACGTTCAGTAATTGGTGGGGTGGGCCAGATCACATGTTCCACTTTTGAATAACATTATCAATGGATCCTAGACCAAAATCAGGGCAACCGAAAGTAGCCATCTGATCATATGTATAGGTTTAATTGATCCAGGCCATGATAAAGTCTAAACAAATTGGTAATCCATTTGCTGCATGTTGCTTATTACGTCTTTTTTAACCCGAATATCACCCATAAACTATTTCCTAAATTAATATCTTTTCATATTAAAGGTATTCTTTTGTGTCGTAGGATAAAGGTATGCCATGCTAAACACATTTCCTACTGGCCTCATTTTTACCAACGTGATGTTACTTCTGTGAGAAGGTTGCGCCAAAATAGAAATAAAAAAGGTAAAAAACTTAAGAAGATTTATATGAATTTTATCCAAAAACGAAAAAACACGTGTGGTATGGGTGTAACAAATTTGATCTCATTGATCTGGTCCATTGATCCATTGATTCAATCTGAAAATTTGGTCCAATCTATTTTTTCAGATAATTCAGATTGAATATCCGAGAAAAAAATGATAATCGGATCATATACGAACAAACAAAATTCTAATTTCAGATTATCTGAAAATCTCAAAAAATAGGTCTTTAGAGTTTAGGTAACCTTTAGTCCACTCAGTGAGTAACTCACTAAGGCTCTACTCCAATAAAAATAAGATATTTAATTATTTATTGTTTGTTAATGGTTAAATATGTATAGATTCTATAGAATATAGTAGATGTATAAAATATTTTGCATAAAGTCACAAAATATAAAATTTAAATCTAAATTTTTTATCAAATTAAATTTTATATTCGGATCTAGATATCTTATTTTTTGTATAGAATAAGGACCATAATTTTAATGATCCGAATTTTCGTATATCTAAAGTTTTGGATCAAATAATTTCTGATATCGAACAATGCACGCCCTTAATGTGCAACATGTGTCAAATATATGTATTTGCACAAGCCTAACCTAAGTCAAACGGTTGCAATACACATATATTAGTCTTGTCTTCCATACTCAAAGAGTGAATGTTTTAAATTTTATAGTATAAACACTTGAAAAAAAACTCATATATAAACAACGTAAGTTTTGAGAACCTTATGATTAAAGTTGTTGAATTTGAACTATCAAAGACAGATCTTGAACTTAATTAGACTCATGCTCTTAATTCTATCAATTGTTACATTCTGAAATACTCAAGATCTATAAAAAAAAACTATCTTTGAGTGTTGTACTGACATGGATCAAATCAAGTTAAGGATGTGACTTTGACAACAAAAACTCAACATATTTGGCCATAAGATTATCAAATCTCAAATTGTTTAGATATGAGTTTTTTTTCAAGTATTTCATTTTTTTAAACATATTGATTGATTAAAGATAATTGTCATACACGTGTCGCTTGTTACAAGTATAACAAGCTGAGAAGATAAAAAATTAGTAAATGATAGGAGATGAAAGCAGAGTGATGACGTTGCTCATAGTTAGAGAATCAAGGTTAGAGATCTAAACTAAATCAAAGAACAAGATGGAAGATGGATTAGATTGTTGTTGCAATCTAGGGTTTTTATATAGGAAATAAAGTTACTGGGAAATTAAGATAAGAACACAAGATTAGGAAAATGAAGATAAACAAAAGATAAAGAAGATAAACAAAGACAATGAATGAATAAAGATAGGAATACATAACCAAAATTAGGGTTTTGATTGTGATATGTAATAATGGTGATTTGACAATGACGATGATGATGTTGATTGATAAATAGTTGTTCTACGAACTCTCCTAGTATCAATTGACAAGGAAAACTCGATAATTGGCTTTAACTAACCCTCCTAATTGTAATGGGAATGTAAACCGGAGTGTGAAGATCATTTCCCTCACGAAAAACTTGAAGAAATTTATGATGAAGAATGCTTCGAAGGCACAAGGCAATCAAAACTTCAAAAAATGTTCTCACGTTGTGTAATTAATCCAAAGAAACTTGATTTACAATGGTGAATTGAGCCTCCTTTATGTCAGAGAAGAGTTCCAAAGTTACAAGTAACCGATGAATAAAATAACAATAAATAGAGATAATGTTTGATTATAATTCATAGTAAAATAATAAATCTAGTCTTAAACTATAATGAAACTTCTTATATTAAATTATATTATGAATAATCAATAAAAATTTAAAAAATTCGTAATATTTACAAAACCATATATTGATAATGTATTGGAATTTTTGCATGTACTATCTTCACGAAAATGGACATATCTTGAATTTCCGACATTGGATTGACACATTTCAAGTACCATTGAAAAGATAAGAGACATACGATCATATCTCCAGCAAACATGTTAACTAAATAATTCCTAGATCCCATCAAAAAGTCATCACGAGCCTGTTGTTGTTCTGGTCTCTTTTTTCCAAGGCTTGGACGTGTGGATCAATTGGAAGAGTGAGTTCATCTTTCTTTGATGCGAGACTTGTGGTGTATGTATTATCCTCTCTATCTTCGAAAAGATTTGACCTCAAATCTGAAACATCAAATTTATAAGCATTAAAACCTTTTAAGAATTCACTCATATTATACTTTCCAAGTATATATATTTTGAATCTTCAAGACTTTGTTCTTCTAATATGTTTGAGTAGAAACATTAGTCCAAATAAGCATATATTATCATTATGGACTCTAGAGCAATTATCATTCTCCCTCTCCTCAAAAGTATTCATCCACGAATGTGAAAATACAAAAGAAAGAGAATCATATGTGTTGAAAGGAAAACTTGTGAAACACTTACCTGGATCAATGTGATGTGTCTTTATGTGTTTTTGTAAAGGTTTCTTCTTTGTTGGAACTGATTTATTTTTGTCTTGAATTCATATTTTGTGTACATGTCTTGTAATCTGTTATCTAGATTCAAATTCAACACGACGTCGACAACTGTTGGCTTCATATGTTCTCTTCATAGTTTTACTCATGTATGACCAAAATAAGTGTTTAAAAACCATGTCAAGTGATTTGTTAAAGTAATCCATTAAGTCTCCTGAGTGATGTTCATGAACTAAGAATTTTTGTGAAGAGCTTTGTGGAATACTTAACTTATTCATTTGAAAAGGAAACTAATCTATAAAATAGAACTTGTTAAAAATACTTTTAAAATGATAGGTATATATATCAGAAATATTCGAGCCATCATGATATATATCTTTGATATGTATAATTCTCGAAATGGTAGTATGCTTTTGAGATGTACGAGTATACCTTTAGGGTAGTGCATTTTCAATTATATTTTTCATGGTTAGTATGGATGACAACTTCAATTGTATTAACTTCACAAAAAAGAAGAAGTAGATGAGAATATCATTAAAATAAGTAACAACATACTTATATTTTGATTCTTGTAAATTACGATTTAGTACTGAGATGACACAACGATTAAGGTTTTCTGGTGGTAACCCGTCAGGTGGGTCACCTAACACTATTCAACAACTTTATAAAAGAGAAACAAACATACTAGGAAATATAGTGTTATTGTCAGAAATCAAAACAGTGATTGTCTAAAGTGGACTAGAATGCAAGGCTTTTTGTGAAATAGGTTCATTCTTCATACTTTTCTAGTCATATCTATGTTTTGAATCACTCTTTTTTCTCAAAAAAGAATCACTCATCATTCGTGGGTCATGATTATTTTGGCTTTTATGACTAATGACCTCTTTTGATTTTGCCACGTTTTCCTTTTCTGTTTTTCTTTCTGCATCCTCCTCGTAAGTTATTATCACTTGAATTTCAAGTGCATCTTTTGTTTTCAAGGATTGAAGGTCGATATCTTCTATTAAAACACCATTATCATCATATTCATCACTGTCAGTGTCTGATTCATTATCCTGGCAATATTCTCTTTAGGGTCGGGATATTCCATTTTTAATTTCAATAAAGAGAAATCACCGTAGAGTAAATTTGGACATTCTTAACTAGTATGGTTGTATCCTTTAAATGTAAGGAAATGAATATCTCTTTTTCAGGGCTTTCTAGGATAATCCTCCATATACCTATTACCTTTTCATAATCTTTGAAGTTTTTGTTCGATCTTACGATGATATTCAAGTGGAATGAATTTTCTTCTCTTTATGAGTTTAAGATCATCCCAGGAATTGATTGGATGTTCTCTATACTCATGTACAATTTATTTGATTTGTCTGCACCATGGTAATATGTAGTGTATGAATTTTGAAGCTATTAAAGGTACATGTTCTTCTAAAGGGTATTTGTAGTAGAAGAACAATAGGTCAACTTCCATTTCTGTAACCATTTGAATCATAGCTTCCTTTAAAAAAAGGAATAATGAATTGTGGTTTAACTCTTTGAGTAGTATGGAGTATCCTGAGGAACAAAACACTCAAAGAAACATGTCGATTGAAACGAAAATCAAAGAAAACAAGAAACCTCACAAACCACTCTGAAGAAGTAAAAAATCGAGATACAAATAATTCATGATTTTACTTTTTAAAACTCTCTTATCAAGAAGTTCCACAATGTTCATGTCGAAGTTCAAAATCTCTAACAAAGTGAAAGAAACAACTTAATAGCTCTAGAAAGTCAAACAAAGGTTAATACTCCAATTGAACGAGAATGTAAGGAGAGAAGAAATATGTAAACTCATTGATCCTACTAATACAAGGACAAAAATGTTTTAGGTGATGTAAAATAACAGAAAAGATAAAACAAATGAACTTAAAGCACTATGAATCAAAAGGGATTAGAAAACCAAACCTGTAAAACATATAAAACATATGATCAACTTAGGCAACGTGTTTGAAAGGGTTTCTGATGTCCATACGACCTGAAATTTTATGTGGAGGTCAGTCTCTGAGGTTAGAAATATTCTATAAAATTTCAGCCCAAAATACCTTCAGTAGTATCTTGTGGAAATTCTTGAATGGATGTACTGTAATTCTGTTAGTTTTTCTTGATCACCATGTTTGAAGGAGTTTTTGATGTTCAAATGACCTATTTTTTTTCTATAGGTATCTCTTGATATGGGGAACATGCATGTAAAATTTTATATCAAAATTTATTCACTAAACTTTTCTAGAAAAGTTTTAATGAAGAACCCTAAATTTACCAAACAAATTTGAATGGTTCTTTTGAGGGGTCTGTTGGTGTTTGAATGAACTGAATTTTTGACTGGAGAATGCTCCTTGGATGAAAAAGATACTTTCAAAAAAGATTAGCTCCAAATTCCTTTTATTTTCTACATTTTTTAAAATTTAAAATTTTGCTTTTTTGTTTTGATGCCTTTTTCTCTCTCTCTTTTTTTTCCTTTTCTTTTTGATGAAAAGCAACAAACTAATAAGAAATAATTGAAAAAAAAATCAAATAATGCAAAAGAACCTGAAAACGATCAATCATTGCGAACTAGTTCCATTACATTGGTAGTTTTTGCGTGCAAAAAAAGCAAAATTGTTTGATCATCTATGAGAATTGATCCAAATATGATACTAATTGATAGAAGATGGCAACAAAGTGATGAATGTTGCTCGTATTTGAAGAATCAATCCTTGGTGTCTATACTCAATCAAAGAACGAGATGGAAGATGAATTCGATTATTGTCGTAATCTAGGGTTTTGAATGAGGAATAATGTTGCTAGAAAATTAAGATAAGAAGACAAGATTAAGACTATGAAAATAAAAGAAAGATAAAGAAGAAAAAAAGAGGATGAATGAATAAAGATAGGAATATTTAGTCAAAATTAGAATTTCGGTGGTGATGGGTGATAATGGTGATTTGACAATGATGATAATGATGTTGATTGATAGATAGTTGTTCTACGAACCTTCCTAGTTAAAATTGACTTGGTAAACTCAATAATTGGCTCTAACACGCCCTCCTAATTACAATGAGAAGGTAAACTGGAGTGTAAAGATATCTCTCACGAAGAACTTGATGATGAAGAATGCTTCGAAGGCACATGGAAATCGACACTTGCAAAAATGTTCTCACGTGAATGGAACTTCCTTTATATAGGAGAGGAGTTCCAAAGTCCTAATTAACTGATGAATAAAATAATAATAACCAGAGATAATTTTTAATTATAATTCTTAATAAAATAATAAATCTAGTCCTAAAATATAATGCAACTATTTAAATTATATTACAAATAATCAATAAGAATATTGGAATTTTTTAATATCTACAAATCTAGTATTGATCACGTAAAAGAATTTTTACGTGTACTATCTTCGCTAAAATGAACATATCTTGAATTTTCCGACATCAAATTGAAACATTTCAAGTATCGTTGGAGATCTAAGAGACAGACGATCATATATCCAGAGAACATGTTACCAAATAATGTTTGGATCCAATTCAGAAGTCATCATAATTCTATTGTTGTTCTTGTCTTCTTTTCCAAGGCACGGACGTGTGGATCAATTTGAAAAGTTAATTCATCATCCTTTGATGTGAGCATTATGGTGCATGTATCATTAAATAATTGAAAGAAAATGGTATAGAAATAAATATTCGATTTTGGACAGATTAAATGATAGGAAACGAGTTGAAGCTTGTAGCTACATAGTTTCTTTAAGAGACTTTTGGTCACTCCTTAGTGTTTGAGATCATCGGTCGTATGTCTTCCAGAATATAACAAATAGATGATCAACAACACTGACACAACAACAAAGATTATGAACTATACCTTTGTTTGTGTCTATCACAGAAAATTAGAGGAGAAGAAAGAGAAATTTTTGAGTTGTGTTTAACCTGAAAGGTTTACATGGTATTTATAGAAGTTTCACACAGAAGAATAATTGGAAATATTATATTCCAATACTAAATTATTCATGTCGAATGCTATTATCGCAAAGTCGTTAATATCTTATTTTAATCAAATAAAAATTCTTATATTATACGACATTATCCTATTAATGTTTGAATTTAAAGAAATCATAAAATACCTTTTTAATTTGGAATATTAAAAAGGATATGTCATATTTAAAGGAAAAAATAATTCAAATTATGTAAAATATCCACAAGCTCCCAAAAAGTTTAATTAGTTCAAACATTTTCATCGTCCACATCATTTGAGTGGAGCCTCAACCCTAATAGGTTAAACAAGCTTCAATTTGCACCCCTATGCCTACGTTTAGGACACGATCTTAAGGTATTTAATGATTTAGCAAGTGGATTGATGTATATAATCATTTCTTGTGTTTGTTATTGGTTTATATATATAGTAATGTAAAGAAATAGAATAAATATATTTTATTTGAATTTTAAATTAATTAAAATTAAAATGTTGACAAAATGAGAAAGTTAAGATTTTTGGGAGATTATTTTGTTGATTTTCTCTTGACAATTTTACCTAAATGCCCTCATTTTTAGCTATAATTGAAGGCTCTCTCCTTTATTTTCAAATCACTAATTTCTTCATTCTCTTCTCACCTTTTACATTTTCTCTCTTCACAAAGCATAGTAAAGTATTTTTCTGGTAGAATTTAATCCGAATAAAATATTTTCCTTTATTCTAGAAAAGAGAAACATTATTTGAAGTTTCACTTCTTTATTTCGGGTGTACGAAATTCAGAAGACTATGTTAACCTTGGGGGGCAACGTCTATTTTAGGGATTTCACCAATCTGGGTGAAATTTCTTCTAATTTAGTAACTACACTGGACAATAATATTATTTAGTCTTTATTTATTTATCTTATTTATTTTTCTAGTTATTGTTAATCTTTTGTTCTGTAGTAAGTTATTTTTCCAACAATTTAGAAGCAATTTTACTTATTGCAAACACATGGCTTTCATAAACAAATTCATCCCTGATCTATCCAGACTTGAACCACTAGATGAAACCAACTACCTTTGGTAGCCACAAAAAATGATGATTTTATTTGAGAAATTGGAAGTTAATTATGTCTTATGTAATCCCCTATAATCGATGAAAATGAAGAAGCTTTTGTTGTTCCCCAATATGATGCAACCAAAGCCAAACATGAGAAGGATAAAAAACTAGTAAGAGGTTATATTCTTAGGCACATGGATAACAACCTCTTTGACTAGTTTGTTAAAATAAAAATCTGCCAAGTCTATTTAGGATACTCTACAAAACAAGTACAGGGTGGATGATATCATAATCAAGAAGTATGTCTTTGGATAATGCTTAAAGTTCCAAATGATCGACAATAAGCCTATCATGGACCAAGTACATGTCTATGAAAGGCTTGTCTATAAAATCCTATTTGAAGGGATGAAAATATGTGATATTCTCCAAGCGAATGTGTTGATAAAAAAACTACCTAAGTCATGGTCTGACTATCAAAGTATTTTGAAGCACAAGAAGCGAGATATGTCCTTAGAAGAGATTACTTACCACATGAAAATTGAAGAAGAAAATCATTTTAAAGATGAGGATTTTATTCTAATAAATGAATTATCTTTTAAGACTAATCTCGTAGAATATTCCTATGGTGCAAATCATAACCAGTTCAAGAATTCTTCCAACCAGAAGAAAAAAGTATCTCCCAACCAAAAAAGGCAACCAACTTAAAAAATATGGGAATCAAACATAAGTCAAATAACTCAATGAGTTGCTATGTGTGTGAAAAGCCAATACACAAAGCATACTAATGATTTCGCCGCTCTGATCGTCACAAGCATCATAATCAAAATGAAAATAAATCATAAGAAAACTTGATCGAGAATCCAGATGAGGTGATTACTGCTATGGTCTATAAGCTCATTTGGTAGAAAATCACATTAAGTGAGTAGTGGATACTAGTGTTTCCAAGCACTTGTGTACCAATAGAGAAATATTCATCGAGTTTTAAGATGTAGATAAAGGTGAACAAGTCTACATGGTAAACTCAAACAGTTCAAAAGTACTCGGTAAAGCAAAGATTTTACTTAAATTTATTTCTCGAAAACCTCTAGCTTTGCATAATTTTTTTCATGTTCATGCACTACGTAGAAATCTTATTAGTAGTGGACTCTTGAATAAGTTGGAGACTAAAGTAGTATTTGAATTTGATAAGCTTGTATTATCTTGTAATGGTGATTACGTGGGGAAAGGGTATTTATGTGTGGGCCTCTTTGTGATTGAAACTATGATTAATATTATGAATAAGAAATCTACTTCTGTTTATACCGTTGAGACTTATGATATGTTTCATGCTATATTAGGTCATGTGAACATCTACTCTTTAAAAAAGGTTAAAACAAATGAACATGCTTCCTAATCTAAATGAAACCAACTTTAATAAATGTGGAATTTGTGTTGAAGCAAAGAATGCTAGACCTCCCTTCAAATATGTTACTTCTTGACAAACTGAACTTCTAGAGTTAGTTCATACAGATTAAGTAGACTTTACAAATACATAGAGTAAAGGTGAAAAGATATTATCACTTTTATTGATGATTACTCTAGATTTTTTAAAGTTTACCTCTTGAGGTATAAAGATGAAGCAAAAAAAATCTTTTTAGTGTATAAAGCAGAAGTAGAAAACCAACTTGATAAAAGAATAAAAAGAATTAGATCTGATAAGGGAGAAAAATATATGGCTATTTTTCTTAAAGAAACTTGTGAGAAAAAAAAATTATTCATGAGATTTCGGCTCCTTACAATCCACAAAAAATTGAATAGCTAAAAGAAAGAATAAAACTTTAAAAGAAATGATGAATGCTCTTTCACTTAACTATGATTTACTGAATAATATGTTGGGAGAGGTCGTACTTTCTGCCAATCATATTCTTAATAGAGTGTCTCATATAATGTTAAATTTTACTCCATATGAGTTGTGGAAAGCTCATGCTCTTAATTTAGATTATCTAAAAGTATGGGGTGCCTACCAAGGGTTGCCTACTTTTAAAAAGAACAGTATTGGGTCTAAAACTATTGTTGTTGTGTTTATTGGTTATACTTTAAATAATGTTGAATGATTATTCAATATGTGAATCTAGAGATGCAGTATTATTTGAAAATATTTTTCTCTTAAAAACACAATAATCATGACTTGAAATTATATGAGAATATTTCTTCTTCTAGGAAAACCTCTGGAGATGATCGAAATGATGATGAACCAAGAAGGAGTACAAGACCTAATTAGTGATTTTATAACAAATTCATCTTTAATAAATGAAGATCGAAAAACATTTGATAAAGCTTTAGTTCCATTGATGCTAGTTTTTTTAGAGATGCTATTAAGGATGAATTAGAATCCATTTTATCTAATCATACTTGGGAGTTAGTAGATTTTCCTAAAGGTTGTCAACCTATAAGTAATATTTAAAAAGAAGTTTAGACCGGATTGATCTATATAAAGATATAAGGCAAGACTAGTAAAAAAAGACTTTTCTCAAAAGTTTGAGATTGACTTTTTTTTATACATATTCTCTTGTTATTCAAATCTCTAGTATTCATGTTTTATTTTCTTTATCTTTCATTCACAACTAGTTGATACATCAGATAGATGTGAATATATCATTTTTAAATGGTGGTTTGGATTACGAGATTTACGTGGAGCAACCTCCAAGATTCGTGGCACTTATTAAGGAAAATAAAGTTTGTAGACTTAAAAAAAAATTTATATGATCTCAAACAACCTCCAAAACAATGGTATGAGAAATTTCATAAAAGTATTCCCAATTGTGGTTTTATAGTTAATGGTACAGATGTGTGTGTATATTCTAAAATGTTTGGATCTGACTATGTTATCATAAGTATGTATATAGATGGCTTACTGATTTTTAGTCCACATCTAAAAGCCATTAAAGAGACTAAATATTTTATCCACGAAGTTTGAAAGAACTAATTTAGGAGAAGTTGATGTAATTTTAGGGGTAAAAGTGATTAAATCAGATAAAAACTACTCGTTAAACCAGTCTCATTACATAGAGAAAGTTTTAAAAAAGTTTAACAATTTTGATGTAATCCTTATAAGTACCACTTATGATCATAGCATTCAACTAAAAAAGAATAAATGAAATAGTGTCTTACAATTTGAATATACAAATTTTATTAGAAGCCTAATGTTCTTAGTGAACTATACTCGACATGATTTGCCTATATTGTTAGTACATCAAGTAGATACACCCACAATCTTAGTGGTGAGAATTGGAATATTTGTAATCGTTTACTTAGATACCTTAAAGGTACAATAAATTATGAACTTAAATTCGTTGGATACCATGATGTCCATGAAGGATATTGTGATGCAAATTTGGTAACTGACAATGATGAAGTAAGTTCCACTAGTGAGTATATTTTTACCTTAGGTGGAGCAACTATTTCCTTGAAATCTAGCAAAACAAACGTGTATTGCTTGCTCCACCATTGAATCATAGTTCATTGCTCTTGATTTGGGCAAGAGGCTGAGTGGCTTAGGAATATACTTGTAGAGATTCCTTTATGAGGGATACCTACACCTTCAGTGTTGTTATTATGTGATTCAAAAGCCGCAATCTGTGTTTATTAATAATCAATCTTAAAATGGTAAGAAAGACACATCAAATAAGGAACAAATTTTTGAGACATCCTATAAATAATAGAGTACTCACATTGGAGTACGTAAAATCTAAAAGGAACTTTGTCAATCCTTAACTAAAGGTTGTGTAGATAAATGGTTCTTGATTCGTCGAGGGGATATGATTTAAGCCCATTGGATGAGTAATTCACATCGTACACTCCTTCCAATTCCTATGGCGTATTGTATACACTTGAGATGTTGAGTTTTATACTCTTAATGAATTTATAATCTAGCATTTAGGTGGTCCTAGTAAGATAGACTTGATGGATACAATGGTTTGTGAGGTTGAGTTTTATACACTTAAAGAATTTATCGCCTAAGTTTTTGAGTGGTTATAGTGAGATGAACTTGATGAATTCATCGTATTTATAAATGAGAGGTTGAGCTTAGTAAAATCTCTTAATGATTTTATATCCCTAATTCGGGTAGTCTATATTGAGATAGACTTGATGAAATCACCTACGTAAGTATTAAGGATTAGCCACCTTTTATGAAAGACTTTGGGTTGTCCTTCCAGAGCATCTTGAGGTATCATTTGACAAAATTTTTGAACTATCACAGAACTCAAATAGATCTGAGGTTAGTCGTGTGTTATGAGTTAACCCTAATTTTAAAAAGTTCAAGATTCATTCACTTGTTAAAGAGAATAATTACTCATTTTATTTTGTACTAGTTCAAATCTAACAAAAACTAGTGCTTAAGTGACTAATCGCATAGTTGCTCTTTTCTTTTAATTCTTTTATGGATTTCTACTTCTTTGCATTAGTGGGGGATTGTTGGTTATAATAACAATGTAAAAAATAGAAATAAATATATTTTAATTTAATTTTAAATTTTAAATTAATTAAAATTCAAATGTTCAGAAAACGGGGGAAGTTGAGATTTTTGGGAGATTATTTTGTTGATTTTTCTCTTAACAATTTTACCTAAATGCCCCCATTTTTAGCTATAAAAGGAGGCTTTCTCCTTCATTTTGAAATCCTCATTTCTTCATTCTCCTCTCATCTTCTACATTTTTTTCTCTTCACAAAGCATATTGAAGTATCTTTTTTCCAGTAGAATTTATTCCAGATATAATATTTTTCTTTCTTCTAGAAATAGAAACATTATTTCGAGTTTCACTTCCTTATTTCAATTGTATGAAATTAGGAAAGATTGTGTAAACCTTGGGGCAACGTCCATTTTAGGGATTTCACCAGTTCGAGCGAAATTGCTTCTATGGCAACGACTATACGACACATTAATATTATTTAGTATCTTATTTAATTTTCTAGTTAGTGATAATCATTTATTTTGCAATAAGTTATTTTTTTCAATATTTGTTATCCTACCAATGTGCAATGCGACTTTTTTCATTTTCCTTACTCAATTAACAAGTACTCTACTTCGAGCATCATTTGAATTCATCACTAAATCATTTTGAGCATATGAAATATTGTTGTAAAAATATCATGGAATAGAATAGAAATCAATAAATTCATCATTTGAATATCCACTTTTATCTATAGAAAATATGGCTCAAAAGTTTTAGTTTATCACATTTTTCCAATATCAATGTCATTATCTAGCTTGTGCTCATGCAAATATATGCTGAAAATAAATATCATATGTTTTTTATATAAAATTTACACATCTTTTTCTTCATATTTTACCCTTTTTTGTCCAACCTTTAAAAGTTTTTATTACAATCTTTTTCTAACACAAACAAAGACATTTTCTGTTAAAAATATCTTTTGAAAAGTGTGTTTGACAAGGAATATTGTCTTATAAAAGTTAATCCAAAAGTTGATAAATAGTTTTCTTTTCGAATAATATTTGAGTATAAGTGTCGCTTAATAACTTAATTCAAACTTGGGAGGTTGATAAACTGTAGAACTTTATTGTAAGTCGACTAGTATTTTTAACAGATTTTAGCAAAGATTGTGGGAATCGTATCAATTGATAATAATTGAACGAATTAAAATTTATTCATATTCTCATATTGTAATAACATGACATCTCATCATCGGTGTTAGTTAAGGGTATCAAATTATTTACATATAGATATAGATAGAGAGGAAGTGGATAGGATAAGTGTCACGGACTTCCCCTTTTAGCTAGGGATTTATTTTGCGTGACAGTTGAAATAGGACCCTTCCTAAGCCAAGTCAACCTTAATCCTCTATGATATGTCCAATAAGTAACCATATAAGCATCAATTATACAGCCATCATAGAGTTTCCCCACGTCAAGACTGCCTATGAGGCATAGTGGATGCATACACCCGACCCCGCTTTTCTTGTAAGAAAAAAATAGTTTATTAGTAAAAGCTTCGTGTTACATTGTCCAACTCACCCCACGTCATTGACTAGGTTGTAAGGGTAGCTCGTGATGATGTGTCTACATATTTACCTTCCTCAGTGGATCAGTCCAAGCCCTTTGGATTGTCCAACCCCTACATGTATGCAAAAAAAAAAAAAATGCCATGAGTAGATGTTGAGACGCTTGAACTGAGGACAATTTACCTTTCCCAAGTTCCCTACTTAAAACAATGAAATGCTTGAGAAGAGGACAATCTTATTCTATCCTACCAATAAGCTCTATATATGATTGGATTTGGCTAATCTACTCAGTTGTTGCCCTATAAAGGGACGGGTACGACATTCTATCCCACTCAATTAGTCGATGTCCTCATCGAAAAGCGCTACTTGAACCTTTCTTCTTTGACACTAAGCTAATTGTTCCCCCAGTTGTTCCATTCTTTCCACCTTAGGCAGTAAGGTTGTTGGTACTACACATGGACTCTCCACCAGCATCATACAACTTGTAGAAGGCATATGGATGACTAGTGTTGACATCATAAAATCTAGATCCAACACCACATCAAAATAATCCATAGAAGAGATGGTAAAATCAATATCCCCCTCCCACATACCCAGTTTGGTCTTTCCCTTCTTAGAATTCCCACATATAACCAATTTCCATTCGTTCCACTTCTTTGGTGAATTTCAACCCGCACCTCTTAGCTTCTTCTGGTGAGATGAAAGTTCCGGTTGTTCCAGTGTCCACCAAAGCCTTTGAAGTTATTCCATTTACTACGTTGTCCACATACATAAGGCTTCTATCTGGCTCCTTCCTCAACCTGGTAACTTGTGTCTATAGGGCACACAAAAATCGTATCGAACCCATTCTAGCTGGCCTATTGTCATAATCTTCCTCGGTCTGATCATGTTGTAATTCATACTTTAAATTATTAACTAAGGCACTAATTGCACTCCTCCATGGACACTCATCCATCCGATGGGGACCCTTACACAGGAAACACTCCAAAGAAGGCCTCGGTCTTTCCTTACTCTGTCGATACCCATTGTTGAGACGAGACTCTATAGGTTGCCTTAGTTTCTCACCACCCTGTTTGTACTCATTGCCTGAAATATTCGGTTTTGGGTATCTGTTCTCCAACTTGTGAACCAATCTTTTCTATCCATTTTACTCTTATTACCCAAATTCTTGTCATCACCACCTCTAAACAAGTTGTCCTCTCCTTGAAAGGGACCCTTCCTCTTGGGTGCATAATTGGTATAATCCACAAGAAGTTCAGCAGCTATCACCTCAAACACATCTTCCACACATTTCCTATGAATCTCTGTTCTAGCCCACGATTTTATCCCTTCAAGAAAATAGAATACCTTATCACTCTCAGTCATGTCCCGTATGTCCGACATTAGTGCCGCAACCTCTCTCACATACTCATAAATTGTGTCTATCAGAGTTAATCCCCTCAGTTTCTTCCATGCATTGTATTCCATATTGTTAGGAAAGAACACTTTCCTCAATTCTTTCTTCAAATCATCCCACGTGTTGATGCAACCCACCCCATCAACAAACTTGGACCACCGACACAATTTAGCATAATTTGCCAGGTGCTTCAAAAAAAATTATCATATATTTTTTATTAGGAAAATATTTTCATTCACTAAAATTTTAAAAATTTATCTTCCTAATATAAAATTATGTACACATCCCTGAACATTGACTCTTATAACAATTCTAATTGAAAGAAAACACCATTGTAATAGTTATAGACATATCAATTATGTATGATTTGGTTTGGTTTTATCTAAGATAATCAAGACAATGTCAAATTATTTTTTTATATTTTTTTATATTTTTAGTTTGAATAATTTTAAATTCAGATTATTTTTTTCATACTATTTTAAGTTTGAGTTAATCTAAATTCGATTTATTTAAAAATAATAATTAGTTTTTTGAGTCATATCATTTTCATTTAATATTTTTTGGGCCTTTTGAATTTCACACTTGGTTTAAGTCATTTGATGTTATTTATTTCAATCATTTAAATTTTAAGTTAGACAATTTTTTATTTATAATTAAATTGAATTTTATCTGGACTAAATTTTTAAGCAAACTAAAATCTGAGTCCAAATAGAAGTACTGGCCTTATCAGCTTGTATCAGAGGCCCATACACTCCTCTTGTAACAGTCGAGTCCATAGTTGATGGTAGTTGATGGACTTTTTCACTTTCCTACTTTAGTTTGGATATCATTCAAAAGAAGAGAAGCAATATATTTGACTAAGGGGTTGTTTGTTTGCCTCTTAATGGAACATTCAGCGCTGAATGTTGAACTGTTCAGCATTCAGCGCGTTTGTTTCGCATCTCTGAATGATTCAGTGCTGACTGATTCATCAAAACAATGCTGAATGTTTTGCTGAATGTTTTGCTGAATGATTCAGCACAGAAGTATATTCTGAATGATTAAGAGCCATTATCAAACAGCATGTCACATTCAGAGCTAATTCATACATAGCCTCTGAATCATTCATCATTTGAATCATTCAGCGCTTAATCATTCTGAAGTAAACAAATAGTCCCTAACTCCACAAACGATATTCATTTCACGTAATGTTCATGATTAGAATCCTTATTATCAATGTTCATTTAGTTCTCGTTTGATATGACTTTCTAAACATACTTTTAGTTAAAAAGTTTGTTTTGACTGCAAAAGCAACACGGGGTAAAAAATAAATAAAAATTGCAGTGGAAACAGTGGTTTCAAACCAACCACAAAAGTTAGAATTTGTAGCTTTTTCATTTTCAATTTTACGTTTAGAAGAAAATTATAATTTACCCTTATTAATGCATATGTTCCACTCAATTATGTATTTATATTTTATTTTAATAATTTAACATTAACATCATCAAAAAATAATTTATTACTTAATACTTTATTTTAATTACTTAAAAGAAAATAAAATTCATGATTTATATATTAAAATTCACTTTAATTTGCAAATACTAATTTATATTTTGTAATATTCTTTTTTCAAAACAAGTATTTAAATTATTATTTCCTAATAATTTTATATCCAAATGTTAAAAAATATTGATAATATATTAATAAAATATTTCATTTATAAAAATATTATTAATGAGTTATATTAAAAAAATTTATACTTTTATTTTAGTTTAAGTTGATATATTTTAGGGTAAACTACTTCAAATACCACTCACCTTTTAGTATGGGCTCGATTATGCCACTGACGTTTCAATTTTGTCAATTTTAACACTAATGTTTATATTTCACTGCAATTATGTCACTTCGCCTTTAATCCGTCAACGAAATGATGACATGACATCTCTGTGCAGTGACGGTGATGATATGGATCCCTCATCAAAATGACGTCGTTTAGGTGAAACTGTTTTGATGCTTAAAAAAGTCAAAATGACGTCACTTTATTAGAGTCATTTGATGAAAAATTACTTTCCATGAGTTTCGAACCAAAGTTCTTCATGAACCAATACTAAACACCCAACCACCAAGTTAAACTAAGAACTTGGTTGATGAGTGTTTAGCACTGCTTAATGGAGAACTTTGGTTTGGTGTTTAGCATTTGGTTCATGGAGAACTTTGGTTTGAATCTCATAGAGAACATAACAAGTTCTTGGTGGTTGGATGTTTAGCATTGGTTCATGGAGAACTTTGGTTTGAATCTCATGGAAAGTAATTTTTCATCAAATGACTCTAGTAAAATGACATCGTTTTGGGTTTTTCTTAGTATCAGAACAGTTGGGACAAAATGATGTCATTTAGGTGATGGATCCATATCATCACCATCACAGCATAGAGATGCCATATCATCTTGTCGTTAATGGATTAACGACGAAGTTACATAATTGTAGTTAAACATAAACGTCCGTGTTAAAATTGAAAAACAATTGAAACACCAGTGGTATTTGAAGTAGTTTACCTTATATTTTATATATCATGGTATTAATAAGTGTAATTATAATTTAAATTATATATTTTTTTAAAAACATAATGTCTATAATGGACATTTTATCTTTTCAAACACGTTTTTAACAACAATCTAAAATAGTTAAATTTTAAACTGCACTTTTAAAAAATACTTTTAAAAGTTCTTTTGTACCGTACTTTTAAAAAGACAATTTTCAAAAGCCTTGTCAAACTAGCCCTTAGACATGAGCACGAGATCCAAACTTGACGAATTTTGATCTGGTTCAACTCGATTAATTGAATTTTTTCCTAAAAAATGGGTTCGAAATCAAATCAGATTTGGGTTTAGGGTGAAAAATACCCAATCCGACTCGACATGAAAAATAATGTAAATTTATCTGATATATCTAGGGATAATTACAACAATAACCCTCTCTATATATTATTTTTTAATCAAATATATATTTTTATTGAATAATAATATTTTTATAAAAATATTTATTTCGAGTCGAATCAGATCGAATTCGAATTTTATCTCAAAAAATTAAGTTAGATTCGAGTCGAGTAAAATCATCCGTAAATTCGGATCGAATCAAATTTTGAGTGGAGGATTTATATTTTTTGATCAAATTGGGTTCCTATCCCTACGTCCACTACAAGAATAATTTCATTTTATTTTTTAGGGTAAACTACTTCAAATACCACTCACCTTTAAATCGAGCTTGTTTATGCCAATGACGTTTCAATTTTTTCCAATTTTAATACTAACATTTATTTTTAACTGCAATTTTTCCACTTCACCGTTAATCCATTAACGACAAGATGACATGGCATCTTTGTGTTGTGACGTTGATGATGTGGCCCCATCATCAAAACGATGTCATTTTGGTGAAATTGTTTTGATGCTGTAAAAACCCAAAACAACGTCATTTTATTAGAGTTATTTGACGAAAATAAGTTTCACATGAGATTCAAATCAAAGAGCTCCATGAACCAATACTAAACACCCAACCACCAAGCTAACTTTAAAACTTGTAATTTTTTAACAAAACTATTATATATGTTAAATACTAGTTTTATACCTTCATCTTCCTCATCAATCCAAATTATAAACGCTCTCGTGATGCCAAATTCTTGACGAAATGCCAAGCTCAAGGTTCTTGATTTAGCTTCCAAATTGAACACGCAATCTTCCATGTTCAAATAATTAAGCCAAAAACACAATGATACTTACAATCCAATCTTCCATGTTCCAATCTTTCATCGACTTTGATATAGTAACCCTCCAAACTAGCCCTCAACATGAGAACAAATAACTTTCCATTTGCGAAAGGGTACTTCCAGACTAGTGTCACCTTATTATTCCTTCCTATTAATCTATTTAACCACCATGTCGCCTTCGATTCTTCTTACTCATCGCCATCATCCCGAATCCACTTCCCACATTTAACTTCTCCATTAACTACCCAAAGAAAGAACTAAACAATCAGCAAATCAATAAAAAGCATTATATAACTATACAAGTATCTTTTAAAAATTCTCATTTCCCCACAAGATCATGAAGCAACACCATAACTGACTTCACTACCTACCATTATTAAAGAAAAAAAGCAACACAACACTTTCAATCTTTTCTCAACGTACATTCTCTCTTAATTTAACCTTGACTCAAATGCATTGAAAAAGTATAAAAGACATTAACGATTGGGTGTTGAAATTGGAACCCAAATCAATAATCTCGAGCTTGGCATTTCGTCGGGAAGCTGTTGGCATATATGGATTTGGATTGATGAGGAAGATAAAGGTATACAACTAGTATTTATATATATATATATATATATATATATATATATATATATTAGTTTTGTTAAAAAAATAACAAGTTCTCAAGTTAGCTTGGTGGTTGGGTGTTTACTATTGGTTCATGAAGGTATTTGGGTCAAATATCATATAAAGCATATTTTCATCAAATAACTCTAATAAAACGACGTTGTTTTGATAAGGGAGTCATCACCGTCACGGCACAAAGATGTCAATTCATCGTGTCATTAATAGAATAACGGTGGAGTGGCATAATTGTAGTTAAACATAAACGTTAGTGTTAAAATTAGCAAAATTGAAACCCAGTGGCATAAATGAGCCCAAGTTTAAAGGTGAGTGGTTGTAACATCCCAAATATCGGGCTAGTGACCAAAGTGTAAGATTTTAAAAATTGGTGATTAAATTTAGATAAATTGAAAAGTTCAGGGAGTTAATTGTAAATTATTGGTGTAGGTTTGATTTCAAAGATTGAAAGATGGAAGGGTATAATGGTCTTTAATCAAGAAAATGAATTTAAAATTCATTCTTTGGGTATTATATATCCACGTGGATAATAGTTAAAGGAAACCAGAATGTTCTCTATTTTTCTTCATCCTTTCTTCCTCCTCTTCACTGTGAGTCTCTGAGCTCAGGTAAGAAATCGTCATCCTAGTTATTTCTTGAAATTTTTATTTGGTTTTGGTTCTTGGAGTAGTAGAGAAGCTTGAGAAAGCTTAAAAAGAAGTATAAACTAAAGGATGGATAAGTTATTAGTGATTTAGTAAAAAGGGTTTTTGAGTGAATTGATGTGAAATGGTTAGTAAATGGATTTTGAAGTAATAATTGACTTGTCATCAATTAGAATAAGAGGTTTAAGGTGTTGCAAAGGATTAAGAACAATGTTGAATAATTGGGATGATTTTTAGTTTCAATTGTTCTAATGAGGTTTTGGATGTTTAAGTGTGTCTAAGTGATATAAGTTAGTTTTAATAAGTGTAGTTGAATTTAAAGGCCTGAAAGGAGAGTAAAGTGGGAGATTTAGGTGAGTTTTGGAAAATTTTCGGGTTGAAACGAGTAAATTTTGGGAAAGGGGTATCGATATTGGATGAATAATACCAATACTTCAAAGCAAAAATAGGTAAAATATGGGTTTGTGTATCGATAATGGAAGAACAATATCGATACTATACGGTGAAAGGGTATGAATCAGTAAAACAATATCGATACCGAATGAGTAGCATCGATACCATGGGTATCGATACCAATGGACAAGTATCGGTACCATTTTTAGAAATAAAATTCCAAAATGTAGCATGGTTATCGATACTCGATACCATAGTGAGGAAGTATTGGTACTGGGCTTAAAGTACTGATACTATTCAGCTTGAAATCGCGAATTAGGTGTTTTGTTTAGCTTAAGTTATTAAGGATTTATTAATAGTAATATAAACTCCGATATTCATTTCGATCGTATTATTGTGTAGATAATGAACGAAAGCAAGTTTCAGACTATTCAAAGTTATAAGATCAATCAAGAAAGATAAGAGTTTGCTTTGACTAAGTGAGGCTAAGGTTAATGCATACTATATATATATTGTTTTATGGAAAGAATACTTGTGATGAGCCTATTTCTAATGTTTCGATTAAAACAATGTTTGAAAGTTTATGAAATGATATGATTATATGTTAACATGAATACAAGCATAGTGTTGATTTTGTTCCTACGTGAACAAGCACTGTTTATATTTTATGATATGTGATATTGGTCTATGTGATCATATGACTATGTGATATAAGCTATGTGAAATGGTATAAATGATAAAGCCCAAAAGTATGTGATATGAGAGCTAAAGGTATAATTGGCATGCCAAGAGTCGAGGGTTCTACGCGGTCCTTCAGAACAATTCTATGTGGTCCTTCAGGACATTTCTATGCGGTTCTTTGGGACAATTCTACGTGGTCAATCGGTATATTTCTACGATATGTGGTTGTTTGGGACATTTCTATGTGGCACTTCATGCATATTCTATGCGGCATTTCAGTGCAAATTATATGAGCAGTGGTGACTCATTACTGCACAACCTCAATGCACTCACATACCTTGAGTTCTCAATAATGTATCATGGGCTATTAAAAGAAATGACATGAATGAACAGTGCATGATGACATATATACATGTGTGTCTTATTTTATGAAATTTTCTAGGGTTTCTTTATTATATGATTTTATAAAATGTTAAGAATATGATTTTATAAAATGTTATGAATATGATTAAATGTTTTAATGTTTTATCTTGCATATTACATTATGCCTCACTAAGTCAAAGCCTTAGTGTGTGAGTGTTTCACACGTAGGTTCAAAGAAGCAAGAAGATCAAAGTTAGGACAAGTCAAGACAGTATATCTCTACCAAAGATCATATCAGAGACGATTAGAAATGATTTAACAATATGTTTTTTGTTGTATTGAATTTTGTTTACATGTAATTAAATGTTTAAATCACTTATGCTCTGATCAGATTTTATAAACATACTTGATTGTGTTTATGTAAATTATTAAGTTTTTATTTTCAATTTGAGTTTGAATCTCCTATATACTTTTGATTAAGGGTTCTACCATTTTTATACAAATAAAAGCTTAAATTTTCAACTATATTTTAAAAGTAATTGATTTGAAAAGTCAATGTGACACCTCTGATTCCTATCCGAGTCGGATACGGGTTGGGGTGTTACATTTAATGGTATCAGAGCTATGATTTAGCCAATTCTAGGTTTAAACCAAAGTCAAATGTGTTTTAAAAAGTATACATGCCAACAAAATATGAAATTTTTGATCTGATAGTGTAATAAGTATGATGTCATTGCTAATAGAGTTAATGATTATATTATTAGATGTCTGACCATGAGGGCTCCTGAAGTGAAGCAGGAGATGAAGAACATGAGGGTAGTAGCAATTCACCTACCCTGGCCAGTCTAGGTGAAGAACAGACACCTCATGGAGTGCCTGTGTAACATTAATGAGTGTTTTTCAGCAAGTTGGATGGTATTCTGACGCGTTTCCAACCTCCTACTCCCTCAACTCCTAAGATTAATGTAACGAAAAAGTTGAAAGGGTTAGGAGCTCTTGAATTCAAGGGTGAAGCTAAGAAAGGTCTTGCTGTTGCAGACATTTGGCTTAACGACATAAAGATCATGTTAGGGGGTCTTCACTGTTCTAAAGTGGAGAAATTAGATGGGGTAGTTTCGTTGTTATGAGGGTAAGCTCGAATATGGTGGACTAATGTCACCATAAGAATGTCAAGTGACCAAGTGAGGTGGTCGTTATTTTTAGAAGAGTTCAAGAACAAGTACATTAAGGATCGGTTTATTAGGCAAATGAAGCAAGAATTTATGATTCTGAAGCAAAGGAATCGCATCGTATATGAGTACAAGTGCGAGTTTAATAGGCTAAGAAGATTTGCTGCCGAGCTAGTTCTGACTGAAAAAGATGCATGTGATTGGTTTGTAAAGAGCTTACGCCCCAGACTAAAAGAGTTATTGATAGTTTTGAATCTATCCTCCTTTCAAGAAGTGGCCAATCATGATAAAGCTTTTGAGAGAGCTCAAAATGAGAGGTTTGGAGAAAAAAAAGTTTAGATGACTAAGAGAGTTGGTGCATCATCGAGCTCAGCCCTATCAAAAAGAGGCAGAGATTTCAGTTTTCGATCTCAAACTAGATTCGAGTCAACTGCATCCTCTGTTAGAGGATCAAATCGAATGAGAGCTAAAAAGTATTTCGAGTGGTCTCTGGAGCCTGCTTTAGATGTGGGGAACCAAACATTTTATCTGGGATTGTCCAATGATGATCGGAGATCCTGCACAATTTAAGTGATTTGTTTCGGTATCCCAGAAAGGTAGAGGAAGAGGTAGAGAAAGGAATCATCCTAGTCATCACTCAACCTGAGATGCATTCAACAACTCAGGTCTATAATATTAAGACTGATGAAGATCACGATGATATGGAGATCATTGTATGTACTTTTTAATTATTTGATAAATTTGTTTTGGTATTGATTGATCCGGGATCAACCTATTCATATATTAGTAGTAAATTGGTGATAGAATTTAAAATTCAATTAGAAGCAATAAGGAACGATGTGATAATGACTAACCCACTAGGGCATAGTGCTCGGGTGAATCAGTTGTGTTGAGGGTGTCCCATAAGGATTAAGGGAATTGAATTCCCTGCTAATCTGATGGAATTACCTTTTGATGAGTTTGAGGTTATTTTAGGAATGAAATGGTTGTATCACTATCATGCCAATGTAGAATAGATTGAAGAGAGTAATTTTGATCAGTTCTGATGGATCAAAAGTGATTGTAAGAAGTAAAGATTTAATTCGTTAGCTAATGTTATATCGGTAATGTCAGCTAAAAAGTTATTGTTACAAGGATGTACAACTTTCATTGCCAATGTGATTGAAACTCGAGTTAAGAAAAGGGGATTAGAAGATATTCCGACATTCCGAGAATTTCCATATGTATTTCTAGTTGATTTGCTAAAATTACCTCCAGACAGGGAGGTTGAGTTTCAAATTGAGGTAATGCCTAGAACGACACCATTGCATTGGCTCCTTACCGAATAGCAATAAAAAATTTAGCGAGCTTAAAACTCGATTGCAAGAGTTATTGGATAAGTGATTTATCAGACCAAGTGTGTCACCTTGGGGAGCTCCTTTGTTATTTCTAAAGAAGAAAGATGGTTCGATGCATTTTTGCATTGATTATCGATAACTCAACAAAGTGACAATAAAGAACAAGTATTCTCTCCCTAGAATTGATTATTTATTTGATCAGTTAAAAGAACAAGTATCCCATAATAGCTTGGGATGTGTATTAATGTAAGAAGGTAAAGTGGTGGCATATGAATCAAGGAAATTGAAACCACACGAGAAGAACTATCTAAGGCATGATTTGGATTTGGTTGCATTAGTGTTCACTCTGAAGATATGATGTCACTACTTATATGGTGAGCGTTGCCACATCTACACGATCACAAGAGTTTGAAGTATCTGATGACTCAAAAAGAGTTAAATTTAAGACATCAAGGATGGATTGAGCTTTCAAAGATTATGATGTGGTAATTGATTTTCACTCTGGGAAAGTAAATGTGGTAGCTGATGCTCTGAGTCGGAACACGTTCTCATCTTTGTGAGCCTTAGATGCGAGGTTTTCATTAAGTGGAGATGGTACATTACTTGCAAAGTTAAAGATTAAGCCGATGTTGTTGGATCGATTTATAGAATTACAAGGTAAAGATGGTGAGTGTTTGAAAATAATAGAGCAAGTGAATAACGAAGGGAATAAATATTTTGAAGTTAAGCTCGATGGCGATCTGTATTATAGTGAGAGGCTTGTTATTCCAGATGATGATGAGTTAAAGAATGATTTGTTTTCAGAAGCTCATTATAGTTTGTTGATTATGCACCCAGGTGGAAACAAGATGTATATGGATCGCAAGAGTCTTTAATTATGGCCAGAGATCAAAATAAGTACCACAAAATTTGTGTCTAAGTGTTTGATATGTCAACAAGTCAAAGCTGAGCATCAAGTTCCTTCAGGATTGCTACAACCAATATCTATTCCTCAGTGGAAATGAAAGAATGTGACAATGGATTTTTAACGAGGTTACCTTTGACTCTAATAAAAGAGACTCAATTTGGGTGATAGTTGATCGATTGACCAAGTCAACGTATTTTATTCATGTCCGAGTTGATTTCTCTATGTACCAGTACGCTGAATTGTACATTAAAGAGATTATTTGATTTCATGGTGTGACTGTTTCAATAGTTTCTGACCGAAATCCACGATTCACTTCAATATTTTGGAAAACTTTGCATTGAGCCTTAGGGACTCGATTGAACTTTAGTACAACTTTTCACCCTCAGACAGATGGGCAGTCTGAGAGGACTATTCAAATTCTGGAAGATATGTTAAGGGCATGTGTTATCGAGTTCAAAGGATCTTGGGAGAAGTTTTTGCCACTTCCAAAATTTACTTATAACAATAGCTATCAGTCGAGCATTAAGATGGCTCACTATGAAGCTTTATACGGAGAAAGTGTCGTACACCATTGAATTGGTATGAGCTAAAGGGTCGGGAAGTTCTTGGCCCTGACTTGATCAAGGAGGTAGAAGAGAAAGTTCAAGTGATTCAATATAATCTCAAAGTGGCAGCCGATAGATAGAAGTCATATGTTGATTTAAAGAGAAAAGAGATTGAGTTCGAAGTTATAAATAAAGTAATTTTTAAAGTTTCTCATTCGAAGAAAGTGTTACGTTTTGGCTGGAAAGGAAAACTTAGCTCCAAATTTATTGTCCATAAGAGATTGTTAAGAGAGTGGGACAAGTACCATATCAGTTAGCTTTGTCATCGGAAATGGAGAATATTCATAATGTTTTCCATGTTTCCATGCTTAGAAGATATCGATTTGATCATTCTTATATCATTACGTCAGACGAGATAGAAGTTCAACCTGACCTGGCCTACGAGTAAGAACCGGTGCAGATTTTGGCATATCAAATTAAACAGCTAAGGAATAAGATGATTCCATTAGTCAAAGTTTTATGGAGGAATCATAAAGTACAAGAAGCAACAAAGGAACGTGAGGATGATATGCATAAACAGTTTTCCTATCTCTTTGTACAGTGAAAATTCGAGGATGAATATTCTTAAGGGTGAGATTTGTAACATCCCAAATATTGGGCTAGTGACCAAAGTGAATGATTTTAAAACTTGGTGATTAAATTTAGATAAATTCAAAAGTTCAGAGAGTTAATTGGAGATTATTGGTGTAGGTTTGATTTACAAAGCTTGAAAGATGGAAGGGTATAATGGTATTTAATCAAGGAAATGAATTTAAAATTTATTCTTTGGGTATTATATATCCACGTGGAGAAGAGTTAAAGGAATCTAGAATTTTCTCTCTTTTTCTTCATCCTTTCCACTGTGAGTCTCTGAGCTAAGGTAAGAAATCTTCAACCTAGTTATTTCTTGAAATTTTGATTTAGTTTTGGTTCTTGGAGTAGTAGGGAAGCTTGAGAAAGCTTAAAGAGAAGTATAAACTAAAGGACGAATAGGTTATTAGTGATTTAGTAAAACGGGTTTTTGAGTGAATTGATGAGAAATTGTTAGTAAATGGATTTTGAAGTAATAATTGACTTGTCATCAGTTAGAATAAGAAGTTTACGGTCTTGGAAAGAATTAAGAACAATGTTGAATAATTGGGATGATTTTTAGTTTCAATTGTTCTAATGAGGTTTTGGATGTTTAAGTGTGTCTAGGTGATATAAGTTGGTTTTAGTAAGTGTAGTTGAATTTAAAGGCCTGAAAAGAGAGCAAAATGGGAGATTTAGGTGAGTTTTGGTAAATTTTTGGGTTGAAACGAGTAAATTATGGGCATGAGGTATCGGGACTGGACGAACAATATTAAAACAAAAATAGGTAAATATGGGTTTGAGTATATATACTGGAATAACATTATCAATACTATATGGTGAAAGAGTATGAATCAGGAGAACAATATCGATACCGAAGGAATAGCATCGATGCTAAGGGTATCGATACCAATCGACGAGTATCGGTACCATTTTTAGAAATGAAATTCCAGAATGTAGCATGGGTACCAATACTGAAGTATATTATCAATACCATAGTGAGGAAGTATCGGTACTGGGCTTAGAGTACCGATACTATTCAGCTTGAAATCTTGAATTAGGTGTTTCATTTAGCTTAAGTTATTAAGGAATTATTAATAGTAATATGAACTATGATATTCTTTTCGATCGTATTATTGTGTAGATATTGAACGAAGGCAAGTTTCGGATGATTCAAAGTTATAAGATCAATCAAGAAAGATAAGAGTTTGCTTTGACTAAGTGAGGCCAAGGTGATGCATATTATTATTATTATTATTATATATATATATATTGTTTTATGGAAAGAAGACTTACGATGAGTTTATTTATAATGTTTTGATTAAAACAATGTTTGAAAGTTTTTGAAATGATATGATTATATGTTTACATGAATACAAGCATAGTATTGCTTTTGTTTCTACGTGAACATGCACTGTTTATATTTCATGCTATATGATATTGGTCTATGTTATCATATGAATAAGTGATATAAGCTATGTGAAAGGGTATAAATGATAAAGCCCAAAAGTATATGATATGAGAGCTAAAGGTATAATTGGCATGCCAAAAGTTGAGGTTCTACGCGGTCATTTGGGACAATTCTATGTGGTCCTTCAGGACATTTCTACGTGGTTCTTTAGGACATATCTATGTTGTCCATCTGGATATTTCTACGTGGCACTTCGATACATATTCTACGCGGCACTGCGATGCAAATTATATGAGCAGTGGTGATTGCATTATAGTGTACAACCTCAATGCAGTCACATACCTTGAGTTCTTAGTAATATACCATGGGCTATTAAAAGAAATGACATGAACGAACAGTGCATGATGACAAATATACATGTGTGTTTTGTTTTATGAAATGTTCTAGGGTTTCTTTATTATATGATTTTATAAAATGTTAAGAATATGATTAAATGTTTTAATGTTTTATCTTGCACATTACATTATGCCTAACTAAGTCAAAGACTTAGCGTGTGAGTGTTTCACACATAGGTTCAAAGAAGCAAAAAGATATTAGTTAGGACAAGTCAAGACAACATATCTCTAGTAAAGATCAGATCAGAAATGATTTAACATTATGTTCTTTTATTGTATTTAATTTTTTTGGCATGTAATTAAATGTTTAAATCGCTTATGCTCTGATCATTTTATAAACATACTTTATTGTATTTATGTGAATTATTAAATTTTTATTTTCAATTTGAGTTTGAATCTCCATATTTACTTTGATTAAGGGTTCCACCATTTTTATAGAAATAACAGCTTAAATTTTCAACTATCTTTTAAAAGTAAATAATTTGAAAAGTCAATGTAACACCTCGGTTCGTATCCAGGTCATATACAGGTTGGGGTGTATAGTTTTACTGAAGTAGTTTACCATATTTTTTATTATATATATATGTGTTTCTTATATGTCGTAACATTTATTTTTCAAAACGAATTTTTTTTAAAGAGTAAAAATTTATATATTTGGAAAATCGAATAAATATTAAAATTGGATTCGCCATTGACCTTTGGGTTAGATAGGTCAAGTACCTAAAGCATCTTAAAAATAATTTAAATAAGTATAAAAATCATTTTTAAACAAAAATGATATGCATTTACCATAAATTAATTTTTAAGGGATCGAAAGTCGGTTACACGCGGGGAAGGGTAAGCACCCCAAAGCGGCTAAAATTGGTACCTAATCGCTTATACATCATCGTGGTGGTGAGATTAAAAATAATAAAATCAAACATTATTTCACCACTTATATTATTTCTCATTAATTAATTCGTTTCGAACACAAAGAAATATCCCCTATTTTGAGAAGAGGTAATGAGATTTACACATCCTCCAATAGGAAGGCTTCCCATACCTCTTCCCTATACGATAATATTCCCCATTACTTATTTAGCATCACATATTAAGCATGAATAAAATAAAATTTTGAAAATTAAAGTAACATATAAAAAATGAGCAAATACAATGTCATTATTAAAGGTAATTATCATTAATTTTTTATTAAGACATACTTAATTAATTTCAAGTTCGCTTTTGTTCGACTATCATATTGAATTGTACTACCTCAATATGTCATACTTTTCATGCCCATTCTATGAAATTCGTTCTTGAAAATTAATATGAGTACTAAATAAGTCTAATAATAAGCATTATCGAATTTTAGGGGTATTCTAAAATTTTTAATAAAATATTTAACAAGTCAATCATATTAATGTCCTAAAATAAACAAATAAATAGTAACATAAACTTTGACACAAGGTAAATAGAATTAAAAGGGCTAGATTAGAACTAAGGCAAAACCACAGGGATCTATTAGTAATAAACCATTTTTATTTTATGTAATAAACTTGCAAGTGGTGACAAGGATGATCATTTAATAACCTAGAAGGTTTTAAAGTGTAAATATTATGTTTCTTAAAGTATGGAAAATTAAGGACAAAAGTATATTGAAAAAAAATTAAGAAGTCAACTCAAATATTCGGTTAAAACATAACAAAACATGCATAATGGCTAACATGTAAATAAAATATTTAGAGCTCAAAACGAAATGATGAGAACATTGCATTTGGTGACTAAATTGTATAGTTACAAGACTTGCAGGACCCACACATGGGTTTACACACGCGCTGAAATATGCAACTTTGCCCCCTAAAACGACATCGTTTTGGCGTGGGTATATAAACCTAAATCATGGCCGAAAATGGCATAGTTTTTCATTTGTTTCTTCTCTCCTTTCTTTTCCCAAAAGGGAAAATAATTTCTCTCTGCCCTTTCTCTTTTAATCATTCGTCGAGAGGAGAAAAAGGAAATCCGACCACCACCAATGATGGTCGTCGCAATGAAAACCCCATCTAAACACTACTCTCATCCTCTTGAAAGTCCCCCTCCTCTCCTAACCTTAAAACTCAAAGAAATCCATGAAAATCAAAACCCAACATAACTAGAAATGGTTTTGAAAATTGTCCCTACTAGGTTATAAACCGGCCCCATTAAGCCTCCTAGAGCTAGATCTACAAACATTCAAGGTGATACTTCGGTAGAGAGATTCCCCTACTCAAACGAAAACGAATTTAGGCTTCCAAAGTTAAAATTCTCTCTTTTGTTTTTTTATGTTAAAAAATGCCTTAAGTTCCTCCTTTTTTGTTGCCTTTGGTCCTATTTTGGTTGAATTCCTATCTCTTTCTTATTTTCGTGTTGCATGCAAAAAAGGGAGAAAGATTTTTTATTTTCTTTTTGTCTCTTTGATGTTTTCGGCTTTGGTGGTCTGTTCGAGGAGGGGAACACGATGAGGAGAGCGTCTTGTAGGCGGTCAGATTTCATCAAAGGTACGGAGTAAAAATATTTACCCCGAGGCTTGTTTTCTTTCTATGTGACGACTGGTGATGAATACGGTGGTGGTAGCAGGCCTCAAGAACCGGTGAGTCGTGGGTGAGCATAGGAGGTCAGTGTCGTGGCTAATGCGCGGGAGCCTCAGGCGCGTGGCAACAGCTTGGCGCGTGGGTTAGTTTAGGTCAAAACCTTAATCATCAAGGAATTAGGGCTGTTGGATCTAGGTATATCTAAAGGTTGAGATGAGGAGGTGAGTGCCTTAATAGCTAGGGTTTCTAATAAAACCGTTATTTGGTTGGGCTGTTGTTTAGGCCTTCACTTCATTTGTGTTGTAATTTAAATCTTGGGCTGGTGCAAACGGATTTTTATTTAACTTATGGGATTGTTTTCCAATAATAATAATAATAATAATAATAACAATAATAATAATAAACGACAAAACAATGATTACAGCCCCGCTTTGCTCATTGCAGTGAAAATGAAATAGAGCAAAGACACAAAACACCATTTTTTTTTCATGACCATCGAGCTTCTTGAGTTATGAGTTTTTCTCATTATTAACTCCTCATTGTAAATGTTGATCCACCTCCTTCTGTAATGGGTTTGAACTATCTCGAGTGAGATGATGTTGATCAAACTCCTTGTGTAATGAAATCGAGAAAATGGTGATGCTAATCCAACTCCTTATGTGATGGTTGAGCAATGGTTGAACAATTTCTTCTGATACATGCATCACAAGCTCACATCAAAGGAAGAAGTAATAACTCTTCCAAATGATCCACTCGTCCAAGCATTGGAAAAGAAGACCAAAACAATAGCAGACTTATGATGACTTTTTGAATGATATCCTAATCTTATTTGGTTAACATTTCTTCTGGAGATACAATCGCTTGTCTCTTATCTTTCTAATAGTTCTTTAATTCCATCAATCCGATATCAGGAACTCAAGATATGGCAATTTTACTGAAGACGGTGCATGCATAAAATCCTATACGGGATTAATTGTGATTTTGTTAATATTACAATTTTCAATATTTATATTGATTATTTGTAATATAATTTAATATAGGATGATGAATTATCTTTTAGGATTAGATTTATTATTTTATTAGGAATTAAGGTTGAGTTATAACATTAATTTGTGTTATTATTATTTTATTAGGAATTAGAGTTAAGACATGTTTAGATTGTTATTATTTTATTCATTAGTTATTTAGGATCGTTAGAACTCAGCCCCTATATAAAGAAGGCTTGATTCAACTTTGTAAATTAGATTTCTTTGATTAATAATATAATGAGAGTTCGTTTTTGCAAGTGTTGATTTCCTTGTGCCTTCGAAGCTTCTTCTCCTAGAGTTCTTTCAAGTTCTTGTGAGGGAGATTAATCTTCACACTCTAATTTGCCTTTTCATCGTGACTAGAGGGTTAGTTAGAGTCATATTATCGTGTTTCCCTTTTCATTACGACTACGAAGGCTCGATAGGACATTTATCCATCTATTTTCTATAAATCCATCTTTACCATTATCATACTTTATTTTCATTTTCTTTATATTTTGTTTATCTTGTTCTAATCGTGATTCTTACATTGTTTCCAGCACTTAAAAGAAACTCTAAAAGACCCTAGTTATTGCCACCACCTCTCCCTATTCATCCCCCTTTGTTCTTCATTAAGTCTAGAGCTTTCTAGGTTTGATTCTTCAACAAGAGCAATTTTTATTAATCTGCCACCACTTCCCTATCAATTGGTATCATATTTGGGACGATTCTTGGAAAGAAGCAAGCAATCTTGCTTGTTCTTGCACACAAAACCGTCAAGGCACCCCAACGAAGCTAGTTCACAAAGAGTCATCATTTCAGGTTCTTTTTATTTAATTTTAATTTAGATTCAAATCCTTCTTATTAGTTTACAATTTTTTCTTAAACGAAAAAAGGACCAAAAAAGAAAAAACTTAAAAACTTGCAAATGAAAAAATTTAGGGCTTATTTTCTTCAAATCTCATATTCGTCCTAAGAGTAATCTCCAGTCCAAATTTCACCCTAATCGGAGTTCATTAGAGCCTTCAAATACATCATTCGGGTTTCATTGGCAGATTCGGTCTAGAATCTTGTTGAATTTATTGAAAATTATAAAGGAGAAATTTCGTGGTGAAAATTTTCATATTGAAACTAAATTTATTGAAGATCATTCACAAAGAAAATCAGAATTTTTTGAATCAATAATACCTTCGAACAAAGCGATCACGAAACAAAGATTTTTGGGGACTCACCCATCAACAGAGTCTACTAGATACTACTAAAGGTATTCAGTTTGAAATTTTACAAGTCATTTTACGACACATCTAAAGACATTCAAGAATTTTTCCGAAATTTTTGGACATATGTAACCCCCTCATAAACGTTGCTCAAGTTGATCCAGCGTTTTCTAGGTTTCTGATTTGGTTTTTTTTCTTTGACTCTTAGTGCTTTAGGTTCTTTTGTTTTCCTTTGTATTGTTCTTTTTCATTATCTAACACATTATCTTTGTTTTGTTAGTAGTACTAAAGAGTTTGCATACTTCTTCCTTCTTTTCATTCTCGTTCTCTTGGAGTCTAACCCTTGTTTGGCCTCATAAAGCTTTTAGAATTTCTTATCGCCTTTGCTAGTAATCAAACTCCGATACGAACTGTGGAAGACTACTTGGTAAAGTGAGTTTTAAAGAGTACAACCCTCTCGCTGTGTTACTTTCTTGGAGTGACTTCTGAGGTTTCTTGTTTGTTGAATTTTCTTTCTTTTATTTTTATTTTACTTTAAAATTTTCTTTTGAGTTTTATGATTTCAGGATGGGCGACAATAACAACAGGACACTTACGGCTATCTTAGTTGTACTTGCTCGACTCACGACTCAAATTGAAAGATTTGATGAACTTAAAAATACCATGAGAGAACGATAATAACTTCAACTGGATCTACCAAACTAGAATCCAAGACCAAACATGCTGAACTTTTGGTACCCAGGCGAGAACAACACGTTTCCAAGCACACGAACTCTTTGCAAAACCAAAGTTCACGATCCCATCTTTTATAGGAGACAAAGATCCGGACAGGTACATCGATTGGGAAGGAAAAATTGATCTCATGTTCGCATACCATGACTGCCCCCAAGCTAAACAAGTTCCCCTCATCACCATGTAATTCGAAGGATATGCTCGAACTTAGTGGATTCAAACAATGAAAAAGATCAACAACTTCCAAATTCAAACAATTACTTCTTGGACTAACCTCAAACAAACCATGAGAAAGCATTCCTACCGACATATTATACACGAGAAGTTAAACTACGACTATACCGACTTCAACAAGGTAGAAGTTCAGTTGAAAACTACTGCAAGGAGATGCAATCCTTACTCAATAGGGCTAACATAATCGAAAAAGAAGAGGTCACCGTGTCAAGATTCGTCGTTGGCTTGAACTCAAACATAACTGATCTTCTTGACCTCCATGAGTACGAAAACCGTGAAAAAACACTAAACAAGGCAATAATAATCAAAGCACAAATCCAAATGAGATAACGATTCAGAGAAAATTACCAAGGTACTTTATCCTCTTACCTAGGTAATCCTTCAAATCCTTCCTCATCTTCTCAAAACAATCCTAGAGATGACAAACCTAACAAGAAGAAACAACGACCAGCAAAGAATGACGCACTTCCAGCCCCTAAAGATCAAATGAGAATTTGTGAGGAGGTAGGGAAAACAAAAAAAGAAAAAGCTGAGAAAGTGGAAAAGCAAAAGATGTCACTAGTTACAAAAGCCAAAAGAATAATGACCCATAGGAGGTGAGTGAACCTAATTGTGAGAAGAAATAGTGACTCAAAATCTATGTGTGAGCACAAAAGAATTGAGAGAGAACCTTCTTACAAATAGCCTTCCATCTTTATTCTCTTTAGGGAATCAATTGTTTCGATTTCTAACATTAACAAGGATTTGCCTAGTGTGTTTTCATCTTTGTTACAGGAGGGTCACCTAGCACTATTCGACAACTCTTGGCGATGGAAGATGGTGTGGGCCAGTCTCGTGTTGCTTTTATTTCTTCATCATTTACATGGATTCCCTGCGCATGAACTATAAAGCCTATGGAGTTGTTCAAATTCTGTTTCGTCATTAAGATGGTGTCAGGACTAAGGCTTTCCTGGATATAGCCTTTTTGTAACAAATCTAACTTTTTGGTTTCTTCTAGATTGTATGTGTTGACGAGGTATGATGGAACCTTGAATTAGATTGGTTTGGTGTTGTTTTCCTTTCTCCATTTGTAATCCGAGAGACCATAAAGTCTGGAGAATTGAAATTATAACATTCTCTTTGTGATAACTCATCAAGAAGAATTACCCCATTATATAGCAAAAAGGAAAGAATGCAATCAGTCAAGAAAAAAGAAGAAAATCTCTCAAGTTACTTAACTACATTGTTGTTTAGTAACACTAGAATGAGAGCATTCAGAGATTTGGCACCGAAAGAGCCACGAGTACCCATAATGGGGAAGTATCAAAGTTGGACCTCGGGGGAATCATGAGATTCAAATCAAACAAACATTGAAAGTAAGCCTTACAACTTAGCATGTTTAGACGTTTTGAAGGATCACATTCGTATAAAAAGGTTGGGGCATTTAGAAGGCCCATTTCAGATATAAATGATCCCTATGGGGCATTTATGAAAGCTCACATCAACAATAAGCAAATATTGGGGCATGTTGAAGGTCCTTATCAAAAAAATCTTTATGGTTAGTGTAACATCCTCGATACCGGGTTAGTGACCAAATTGTAAAGTTTTAGAAATTGGTGATTTAAAGTAGGATAATTGAATATTTCAAAGATTTATTGGAAATATGATTAAGGTTATTTAGTAATTATGGAATGAATTAAAGGGTAAAATGGTCAATTGACATGGAGGATTTTTATTTTTCCTTTACTAGATAAGGAAGCCCACGTGGAAGAGAAAAGAAGGCAAAATAAAACTCCAGAGTTCTCTTATTCTTCTTCAGCCGTGAGTCACCATGGCAAAGGTGAGTTTGTGGTTAGCTGATTATATGTTAAAATAAAAGTTGGTTTATGATTATTTGATGATAATTAAGCTTAAGGAAAGCTTAAATTATCTTAAAAATTGAGGATGATGGAGTTATGAGAGATTAAGTAAAAGGAGTTTTTAAGTGAATTCTGGAAATAAAAGGAGTTAATAGAACTTTAAGTTGAATTTGACTTGGCAATGGTTAAATTAAGGAATATGAAGTGTTAAAAGTGGATTTAGAACCTGTTGAAAATTTAGTATGATTCTTAAATTTTATAAGGATGATAGGATTTTGAGGTTAAAGATAGTTTATATGGATATAAATTGGTTTAAGCATGTGTATATGAGTTAAGAACATGAAAGGGAATAAAAGATGAAGCATTTGAGTTGATTTGAGTAGATTTTTGGACTTAAAAATAAATTCTGGGTTATGTGCATCGATGCACATTCAATGTGCACCGATGCACATTCATGTGCACTGATGCATTAAGGGTAAATCTTCAAAAATTGTTCAGAGTGTATCGATGCACCCATTAAAATGAAAACATCGAAGGTAATTTGTGTATCGATGCATGGGTAGTGTATCGATGCACATGTTAAAGAATGCATTGATACATTGTAGAATGCATCGCTGCACTTCAAGGGGAAATTGAAATAGACATTTATTTTGGTCTAAGAAATGATAGATTAGAGCATATCAATTGGATACTGATATGTATCAATATGTGATTATGTAGATATCGAACACGAACAAGTTTCAGAACGATCATCAAGTTAAGATTCGATCGAAAGAAAGGAAATCATAAAAGCGGATCGAAACTTAGTGAGGCCAGGTGAGTGCATTTTATTTCTATAAGATTATATGGAAATTTACTTGTGATAAGTATATTTCCTATAGTAATAGTTCATTAAGTCTTGATCATAAGTATGTTCACAACATGAAGTGTATGTATGTTTGATTATATGAATTGATATGTTTTGTATGTGCTATGTGGTTTACGTAAAAACACTATTAAGTGTTAATGAGAGAATATAAAATAACTTAGGAAATTATAGAAATATAGAAGATCAGTCAAGTGATATATGGAAATGGAAATAGATGTCTATGAAGAGTTATAGGAGAACAAATATAAGTCATATGATAATGAAATATAACACTATGTGAATACATGGTTATGAGATAAAATATGTAATAATAAGAAAATATGATGAAAGTGAGTTCATGAGAAGTGATAGGAACTAGGTAAATATTTGTAACAGTATATGCTTAATAGAAACATGAGTTGGACAAGTACATAGTGGTATGATCCATTATGAGAATTAGTATAATAGAGCTTTTTGATTTAATGAGAGTTAAGAGAACTAAATAAGATTGAATTATAGAATGAAATGAGAATAGTATATCAATTAGGAAACTTGAATATAAAAAGGATGATACGAATATATAAGATAAGTTATATGCTAAAGATTTATGGAGCTATATGAAAAGGTTATAAGGAATATATGAAATTGAATTAAGTAAATAGATTAAATTAATATATAAATAATATACTATTAAATTATATATGTTTAGAAATACGACATAGTTTATATAATCTAAGGGAATACAAAGAAATGAAGCATAAGGTAGATGATATGACATAAGTTATTATATACATATATGATATATGTTATCAAGTAATATGAAATGACTCGAAAATTGATATAAGTTATGTGGAAGTGTTATAGGTGTTTCTATGTGCTATATGAAGTATATATGATTATATGTGAACAAGATATGATATGTAGGTTTACAAGAACATCTAAGAAGTGATTTAAGCTATATTATATGATCTACGTGATTCTATGCACTTTGGATACATGTTATATGACATGGATCTATGTGACTACGTGAAAAAGAATATAAGCTATGTGACATGTAAATGTGAATTATATGAAAATGTTCTACATGTAAGTGAACTATGTGAATATATGAATATGTAAATGACATAAATGATAATGCCCATGTTATGTGTCATGAGAGCTAGGGGTATAGTTGGCATGCCAAGAGTCGAGGGTCTACACGATCCTTCGGGACATATATATATTCTTTGGAACATGTGTGAGGTCTTTTGAGACACATACTTGATCATTGGCATATGTATATGATTCTTAAGGAATTTTCTACGTTATCCTTAGGGAAATCTTATATGGCACTCTGGTGCATTTCTACGCGGCACTACGGTGCAATTCTACGTGGCACTTTGGTGCATTTATATGAGTTGTGGTGACAGCATTAGTGCACAACCGCAATAGACTCACATATCTATAGTTCTCAAAAGTGTACATGGGCTAAACAAAGGATAACAATGAACATAGTACTTATGAAGTATATGCTTTTGGTGATATGAACTGTGTTATATGATGATACGATGAAATGTGTGTGGTTTGAATTAGTCATATGTTGATAAAAATGTTAGGTATAAAAAGGTACGTTTAAAGGATATAAATGATAATACTATGGATAATAGAATAAGATTAACGAGGGAAATGACAAATGATGAGTATCTGCGTACAGTTAATTATATATGAAGTTATATTGTGTGTGTGATAGAAGGAGATGATATGTATATGCATGTTTAAAATGTACAAGTTACTCTTATACGTTAATGCCTCACTAAGTCATAGACTTAGCGTGTGATTATTTCACATGTAGGTATGAGAAGTGAGAGTGGATGTAGTGAGGTGCAAGATAGGTCAGTATTTTCCTTACGATGATCAGATCATAAAATATTGAACAAATATATTTTGTTTATAGAGTTAGTGGGCATGTAGTTACAAGAGTTTTAAATTGAATATGCTCTGAATAGTTTTGTCAATGTTTGAAAAGTCAATGTGACACCTAGGACTTGGATCCAAATTGGATACGGGTTGTGGGTGTTACATTTAATGGTATCAGAGCTAAGGTTTAGCCGATTATCGGTATAAACTGAAGTCCAAAGTGTCATAAAATGTGTACATGCCAACACAGAGTGAAAATTTTTGATCTGATAAGGTAAGGAGTATATTGTCTTGCTAATAGAATAAGATTTGTATAATATAGTATAAATTGATTATAGAAATTATCGAAGTAAATCGATAACTGACAAATCTGATGGTGATAGCAATTCACCTGCCCTGGTCAGGCAGGATGAAGAGCGGAAACCTCCGAAAGTGTCTTATAAAATTAAAGGTTGATTTCAGAAGATTGAAATCATATTAGAATAGTGATAGAAGATTTTTATTGTTTTGAATCGGAAAAGCAATATGGATTAGTTTTGTTTATACGTGGATAAGATAGAATATAGTGAACAAGTGTCACCATAAGAGCATTAAAAGATCAAATGATGCAGTGAGAATTGCTAAAAGAGTTCAAGAATAAGTGTATTAGTGATAAGTGTATAAGGTATATGAAGCCAGAGTTTATGAGGTTGATACAGAGGGAAACCGTAATGTGTATGGACATGAGTATAGTTTGATGAGTAGAGTGAAATGTTGTGAAGCTAATTTAAATGAAAATGATGTATGCAAGTGATGTGTAGAGGGCTGGTGCCTGGATTAAAAGAGTGATATAGGTGTCGAAATGGTTTCCTTTTCAAAAGTGGTTATTGTGTTAAGGTCCTGGAAAGAACTCAGAATGATTAAGGGAACTAGTATTTCATCAATCAGTACTATCGAAGAGAGATAGATTATGATTTTCAACTACAAGCTTGGTTGGAATCGGTTGTATTCCAAGATAAAAGATCAATGGGAAGAAAGTCAGACTTACTTAAGTAGTAGAGTCTAGTTCTGGATAAATAAATAAGGAGTTAAAGATATATATGAAAGTGAAGGAATGAATTAAGAGTTTTGCTAGAATTATATTAAGTGAAGAATAAGAAGTCTTTTAAATGGATCAAGTGATGTAGATACTGTTTTACATTCTAGAAGGAAAAAGTTAGCGTTGGCTAACAAGAACATGTGATGGGAATGTACTGGAAGTATAAGCTTATAAGATATTTTCAGGATATGATAACCAAATATGAAATGGATATGGATACAGTTGTATGTTTGGATCATAGTAAGGTGGTATAGTAAAGGAAATAAGGATTTGTATATTTGAGTAAAGCGGAGGATTGATAAAGAGTTTGAGAATGTGTATATCAATGATCAGTTTATAAGATAACGGAAGTCATGATGTTGAGTTTTAATAACGGAAATTTCAGGATGTATGTGAATAGAGGTGAAATTGATAAGTTAAGTAAACTAATTTTGAGATAATTTCGATTGGAAATGATGTATATGATTGGTTGACTAGGGCTTGTGCCCTAGATTGGACAGATGTTATTGACTACCTTTCAGAGTAAAGGTGATAGAGTTATAAGATTGGAAAAAAAAGGTAAAGTTGAGTTAATCAATTATGATGTGAATCTGAATATAGTTGTGTATTCTGATCAGATAGCTATGATGTCGATAATGAAATAAGTATTTGTATAAAACCTTAAGGAAGGAAAACTCCAAGTATAAGAAATGATAAAGAATGAAGTTCTGTATAAGTAAATGGGGTTATCAAAGTTATGAGGATGTAATGAAGATTGATACACAGAGATGAGTATAGGTGATAGGACAAGAGTATGTGAATATGAAAGGAAAAATATGATTTGTGTATAAGGAATAAATAAAGAAATAATGGAGTAAAGAAATGAAAGGGATTGAGTTAAAGGATCAGATACGATAAAGGTTATATGGAAGCGTAGATGATAATTTTGATATAGAAGTAAGAAAATGTGCAAGGTGATGTGAAAAGATTGTTTGATTCCGTAAAGTATATGTTTAATTACATTTGAAGAAGATTTAAGGTCGTGTTTTTTGTTAAATCATGATGGAAAACAAATTTGGTTATTATAAGGTAGTTAGAGATGGAATTATGATGTTGAGTGGTGAAAATGAATGTTACTGTCTATATAATGAGTGACATTAAATGGATTTTAGAAAGGGTCAAAGGAAAATGCATAATAGAATGAGAGAAAAGACAAAAATGGATTGAAATTTCTGGTTACGACTTATATGATAAGTGACGGTAGATGAATATATATAAAGGAAAAAGGTAGTTGAAGAAATAAAGGAATGAAAGGTTAAATAAAGGAGGTATTATGAGAACATTAGAAGATATGTTCTTATTAATAGGTTTAGTGAAATTTCGTGGACGAATTTTCTTTAAAGGAGGGGAGATTTATAACATCCTCGATACCGGGTTAGTGACCAAATTGTAAATTTTCAGAAATTGGTGATTTAAAGTAGGATAATTGAATTGTTCAATGATTTATTGGAAATAAGATGAAGGTTATTTAGTAATTATGGAATAAATTAAAGGGTAAAATGGTCAATTGACATGGAAGATTTTTATTTTTCCTTTACTAGATAAGGAAGCCCACGTGGAAAAGAAAAGAAGGCAAAATAAAACTTCCAGAGTTCTCTTCTTCTTCTTCAGCCGTGAGTCACCATGGCAAAGGTGAGTTTGTGGTTAGCTAATTATATGTTGAAATAAAAGTTGGTTTATGATTTTTGGATGATGATTAAGCTTAAGGAAAGCTTAAATTATCTTAAAAATTGAGGATGATGGAGTTATGAGATATTAAGTAAAAGGAGTTTTTAAGTGAATTGTTGAAATAAAAGAAGTTAATAGAACTTTAAGTTGAATTTGACTTGGCAATGGTTAAATTAAGGAATATGAAGTGTTAAAAGTAGATTTAGAACCTGTTGAAAATTTAGTATGATTCTTAAATTTCATAAGGATGATAGGATTTTGAGGTTAAAGATGGTTTATATGGATATAAATTGGTTTAAGCATGTGTATATGAGTTAAGAACATGAAAGGGGATGAAAGATGAAGCATTTGAGTTGATTTGAGTAGATTTTTGGGCTTAAAAATGAATTATGGTTATGTGCATCGATGCACATTCAATGTGCACCGATGCATCAAGGGTAAATCTTCAGAAATTGTTCAGAGTGTATCGATGCATAGGAAGTGCATCAATGCACCCATTAAAATGAAAACATCGAAGGTAATTTGTGTATCGATGCATGGGTAGTGCATCGATGCACATGTTAAAGAATGCATCGATGCATTGTAGAATGCATCGATGCACTTAAAGGGGAAATTGAAATAAACATTTCTTTTGGTCTAAGAAATGATAGATTAGAGCATATCAATTGGATACTGATATGTATCAATATGTGATTATGTAGATATCGAACAAGAACAAGTTTCGGAACGATCATCAAGTTAAGATTCCATCGAAAGAAAAGAAATCATAAAAGCGGATCGAAACTTAGTGAGGCCAGGTGAGTGCAGTTTATTTCTATAAGATTATATGGAAATTGGACTTGTGATAAGTCTATTTCCTATAGTAATAGTTCATTAAGTCTTGATCATAAGTATGTTAACAACATGAAGTGTATGCATGTTTGATTATATGAATTGATATGTTTTGTATGTGCTATGTGGTTTACGTAAAAACATTATTAAGTGTTAATGAGAGAATATAAAAAAAGTTAGGAAATTATAGGAATATAGAAGATCAGTCAAGTGATATATGGAAATGGAAATAGATGTCTATGAAGAGTTATAGGAGAATAAATATAAGTCATATGATAATGAAATATAAGACTATGTGAATACATGGTTATGAGATAAAATATGTAATAATAGGAAAATATGATGAAAGTGAGTTCATGAGAAGTGATAGGAACTAGGTAAACATGTGTAATAGTATATGCTTAATAGAAACATGAGTTGGACAAGTACATAGTGGTATGATCCATTATGAGAATTAGTATAATATAGCTTTTTGATTTAATGAGAGTTAAGGGAACTAAATAAGATTGAATTATAGAATGAAATGGGAATAGTATATCAATTAGGAAACTTGAATATAAAAAGGATGATACGAATATATAAGATAAGTTATACGCTAAAGATTTATGGAGCTATATGAAAAGGTCATAAGGAATATTGAAATTGAATTAAGTAAATAAATTAAATTAATATCTAAATAAAATACTATTAAATGATATATGTTTAGAAATACGACATAGTTTATATAATCTAAGGGAATACAAAGAAATGAAGCATAAGGTAGATGATATGACATAAGTTATTATATACATATATGATATATGTTATCAAGTAATATGAAAGGACTCGGAAAATTGATATAAGCTATGCGGAAGTGTTATAGGTGTTTCTATGTGCTATATGAAGTATATATGATTATATGTGAACAGGATATGATATGCAAGTTTACAGGAACATCTAAGAAATGATTTATGCTATATGATATGATCTACGCGATTCTATGCACTTTGGATACATGTTATATGACATGGATCTATGTGACTACGTGAAAAAGAATATAAGTTATGTGACATGTAAATGTGAATATATGAATATGTAAATGGCATAAATGATAATGCTCATGTTATGTGTCATGAGAGATAGGGGTATAGTTGGCATGCCAAGAGTCGAGGGTCCACGCGGTCCTTCGGGACATATATGTATTCTTTGGAATATGTGTGAGGTCTTCTGAGATACATACTTGATCTTTGGCATATGTATATGATTCTTAAGAATTTTATATGTGGTCCTTAGGGACAATCTTACATAGAACTCCGGTGCATTTCTACGCGGCACTACGGTGTAATTCTACATGGCACTTCGGTGCATTTATATGAGTTGTGGTGACAGTATTAGTACACAACCTCAATAGACTCACATATCTATAGTTCTCAAAAGTGTACATGGGCTAAACAAAGGATTACAATGAACATAGTACTTATGAAGTATATGCTTTTGGTGATATGAACTGTATTATATGATTGATACGATGAAATGTGTGTGGTTTGAATGAGTCATATGTTGATAAAAATGTTAGGTATAAAAAGGTACGTTTAAAGGATATAAATGATAATATTATGGATAATAGAATAAGATTAACGAGGGAAATGACGAATGATGTGTATCTGCGTACAGTTAATTATATATGAAGTTATATTGTGTGTGTGATAGCATGAGATGATATGTATATGCATGTTTAAAAAGTTCAAGTTACTCTTATACGTTAATGCCTAACTAAGTCATAGACTTAACGTGTGATTGTTTCACACGTAAGTATGAGAAGCGAGAGTGGATGTAGCGAGGTGCAAGACAGGTCAATATTTTCCTTACGATGTTTAGATCAGAAACATATTGAACAAATATATTTTGTTTATAGAGTTAGTGGGCATGTAGTTACAAGAGTTTTAAATTGATTATGCTCTGAATAGTTCTATAAATGTTTGAAAAGTTAATGTGACACCTAGGACTCGGATTCAAGTTGGATACGGGTTGGGGGTGTTACAGTTACAATTATTTATCTTTGACAAAGTATCAAGATTGAAACTTGGTAAAACAAGGACCTTGGCCTTACCTAGATGAAATACACCCAAACATTGTACTCTTCTACAAAGATGAGATAGCCTTCTCCAGTGCAAGGAATTAGACAAAAGGCTTGGTATTTATATATAGGAGCGTACAACATGGGGCATCTTTTGTATGACATTGCGAAACTAACTACACTATTTTTCCATTGATGAGATTCGGAGATAAATCTTCACAATTAGGTAAAGTCAGTTGATTGGAAATTAAACTCTAACGATGAGATTTTCTGATTTCCACCAAACACATAGACTATAACAGGTTCTTCTTAAGAAGTAAGAGTCGTATATTCAATAAAGTTGAGCTATTCCACGAAGGCAATTGGTTTTAGAGGAAACTCAAAAGCCCTGACATTATAAATAGATTATGTTCAAAACATGATATTATTTGGGTACTTGGCAGTTCGGTGTTTGCTCCACTGTAATTGTCAAGTCAAAGATTTTGTGATGAAATGAACCTTTCAGCTAGCTCAACAAAGGAAAGTTTTAACAAAGCTGAATTCAGCTAGCCAAAATGGAAAAAGGTTATTAAATAAGAGTCATAATTTACAAGAGTATAAAGGTAAGTATTTTGTTACACATTTTAATGATATTGTAACGTACTTCTTCTTCTTTTTTCAAGGTAAGACTCTTGAAGTTGTCATCCATATTAAACATAACTCCTTTAAGTGTGTAATAGACTGAGGTAAGCAAAACAAAGTAGATGATGCACTACCACGAATGTCTACTCTTACCTATCGAACATACAACTATTCTGAGAATTGAACATATGAAAGATGTATATCATGATAACTCGATATTTCTGATATTTCTACCCATACTTTTAAAAGTGTTTTTAATGAGTTTTATCTTGTATATGGGTTTTCTTGCCAACTAAATAGGCTCTGCAGTCTATAAATCTCCTCCCAAGAATTCTTAATTAATGAACCACACTTAAGAGATTACTTTAACAAACCAGTTGACATGGTTTTTAAACACTCATTCTCTCCACACACGAATAAAACCATGGAGAAATTATCTGAAGCAATCATACAGGAAGCCAACAGTGGTCGACGCCATTTTGAATTTCAACCTAAACATCATATTACAAGACTTGCATGCAAAAGAGGATTTCAAGACTACAAGAAATCAGTTCCTACAAAGAAGAAACCTCAACTAAAATACATAAAAACACATCACATTGATCCTAGTAAAAGTCTCACAAGTTTTCCTTTCAACACATCTAATTCTTTTTCTCTTAGATTTTCAGTTTCGAGGATGATTCCTTTTGAGGAGTGGAGGAATAATACATGCACTAGAGTCCATAATGATAATACATGCTTCTTTGGACTAATGTTTCTACTCAAACCTATTATAAGAACAAAGTCTCGAAGATTCAAAGCATATATATTCGGTAAGCATAATGTGAATGAATCATTAAACGATTCTAATATTTCTCCCTTTAATGTTTTAGATTCGAGGTTGAATCTTTTTTGAAGAAAGGGATGATGATACATGCATCACAAGGCTCACATCAAAGGAAGAACTAATAACTCTTTCAAATGAACCCCTCGTCCATGCATTGGAAAAGAAGACAAGAACAATAACATATTTGTGATGAATTTTTACATTGTATTATAATCTTATTTGGTCAATATGTCTTCTGGAGATACGACCTTCTATCTCTTATCTTTCTAAAAGTTCTTTAATTGCATCAATCTGATATCAGGAACTCAAGATATTGCCATTTTACTGAAGACGTTGCATGTAGAAAATCATATACGAGATTAATATGTGGTTTTGTAAATATTACGAATTTTCAATATTTATATTAATTATTTGTAATATATTTAATATAGGATGATGAATTATCTTTTAGGATTAGATTATTATTTTATTAGGAATTAAGGTTAAGTGAAAACATTAATTTTAGTTATTATTATTTTATTAGGAATTAGAGTTAAGACATGTTTAGTTTGTTATTATTTTATTCATTAGTTATTTAAGACCTTTAGAACTCAGCCCCTATATAAAGGACGCTTTATTCAACTTTGTAAATCAGATTTCTTTGATTACTAATACAATGAGAGTTTGTTTTTGCAAGAGTTGATTGCTTGTGCCTTCGAAGCTTCTTCCCTGGAGTTCTTTCAAGTTCTTGTGAGAGATTGTTCTTCACACTCCAATTTGCCTTTTCATAGGGACTCGGAGGGTTGGTTAGAGCCATATTATCGTGTTTTCCTTTTCATTCCGACTACGAGTGCTCGATAGACACTTATCCATCTATTTTCCACAAATCCATCCTCAACATATCACATTTACCATTCACCTTTATAAGGAGATTTTTTATTTCTTGGTTATCATACTTTATTTTCAATTTCTTTAACTTTCGTTTATCTTGTTCTAATGTTGGTTCTTACCTTGTTTCTAGCACCTAAAAGAAACTCTAGAAGACCCTAGTTGCTTCCACCACCTCTCCCTATTCACCCCCTTTGTTCTTCACCGAATCTAGAGCTTTTTAGGTTTGATTCTTCAACAAGAGCAATGTTCATTAATCTGCCACCACTTCCCTATCAATTGGAATCAGATTTGGGCCGATTCTTGGAAAGAAGCAAGCAATCTTGCTTGTTCTTGCACACAAAACCGTCAAGACACCCCAACGAAGCTAGTTCACAAAGAGTCATCGTTTCAAGTTCTTTTATTTAATTTTAATTTAGATTCAAATCCTTTTTGTTAGTTTGATTTTTTTTAAATGAAAAAGGGCCAAAAAAGACAAAACTTAAAAAAATTGCAAATGAAGAAATTTAGGGCTTATTTTCTCCATATCTCATATTCGTCCTAATAGTAATCTTCAGTTCAAATTTCACCCCAATCAGAGCTCATTAGAGCCTGCAAATACATCATTCAAGTTTCATCGGCGGATTCAGTCTAGAATCTTGTTGAATTTATTGAAACTTATAAAGGATAAATATCTTGGTGAAAATTTTCATATTGAAACTAAATATATTGAAGATCATTCACAAAGAAAATCAGAATTTTTGGAGATTAATAACACCTTCTAACAAAGCGATCAAAAAACAAAGATTGTTTGGGGACTCACCGTTCAACAGAGTCTACTGGATACTACTGAAGGTATTAAGTTATGAAATTTTACAAGTCATTTTACGACGCATTGAAAGACATTCAAGAATTTTTCCAAAATTTTGGACATATGTAACCCCCTCATAAACTTTGCTCAAGTTGATCCAGCGTTTTCTAGGTTTCTGGTTTGGATTTTTTTTCTTTGACTCTTAGTGCTTTAGGTTCTTTTGTTTTCCTTTGTATTGTTTTTTTGCATTATCTAACACATTATCTTTGTTTTGTTAGTAGGACTAAAGAGTTTGAATACTTCTTCCTTCTTTTCATTCTCGTTCTCTTGGAGTTTAACCCTTGTTTGGCCTCTTAAAGCTTTTAGATTTTCTTATCACCTTTGCTAGTAATCAAACTCCGATACGAACTGTGGAAGACTACTTGGTAAAGTGAGTTTTAAAGAGTACAAGCTCTCGCTGTGTTACTTTCTTGGAGTGACTTGTGAGGTTTCTTGCTTTGTTGAATTTTCTTTCTTTTATTTTTATTTTACTTTAAAATTTTCTTTTGAGTTTTATGATTTCAGGATGTGCGACAATAACAACAAGACACTTACAACTATCTTAGCCGCACTTGCTCGACTCACAACTCAATTTGAAAGATTTGATGAACTTAAAAATACCGTGACAGAACAACAAGAACTACAATTGGATCTACCAAACTAGAATCCAAGACCAAACATGCAGAACTTTTGGTACCTAGGCGAGAACAACCACGTTTCTAAGAACCCGAACTCTTTGCAAAACCAAAGTTCACGATCCCGTCTTTCATAGGAGAAAAGATCCGGACATGTACATCGATTGGGAAGGAAAAGTTGATCTCATGTTCGTATACCATGACTGCCCCCAAGCTAAATAAGTTCCCCTCATCACCATGCAATTCGAAGGATATGCTTGAACTTAGTGGACGCAAACAAGGAAAAAGAACGAGAACTTCCAAATTCAAATAATCACTTCTTGGACAAACCTCAAACAAACCATGAGGAAGCATTCCTACCAACGTATTATACACGAGAAGTTAAACTACGACTACACCGACTTCGACAAGGTGGAAGTTCAGTTGAAAACTACTACAAGGAGATGCAATCCTTACTCAATAAGGCTAAAATAACCGAAAAAGAAGAGATCACTGTGTCAAGATTCGTCGTCGTCTTGAACTCAAACATAATTGATCGTCTTGACCTTCATGAGTACGAAAACCGTGAAAATACACTAAAGAATGCAATAATAATCAAAGAACAAATCCAAATGAGATAATGATTCAGAAACATTACCAAGGTACTTTATCCTCTTACCTAGGTAATCCTTCAAATCCTTCCTCATCTTCTACTCCATCATCTCAAAAAAAGCCTAGAGATGACAAACCTAACAAGGAGAAACAACGACCACAGAATGATGCACTTCCAGCCCCTAAAGATCAAATGAGAATTTGTGAGGAGGTAGGGAAAGCAAAAAAAAAGAAAAAGCTGAGAAAGTGGCAAAAGCAAAAGATGTCACTATTTACAAAAGCCAAAAGAATAATGACCCATAGGAGGTGAGTGAACCTAATTGTGAGAAGAAAATAGTGACTCAAAATCTATGTGTGAGCACAAAAGAATTGAGAGAAACCTTCTTTACAAATAGCCTTCCATCATTATTCTCTTTAGGGAATCAATTGTTTCGATTTCAAACATTAACAAGGATTTGCCTAGTGTGTTTTCATCTTTGTTATAGGAGGGTCACCTAGAACTATTCGACAACTCTTGGCGATGAAAGATGGTGTGGGCCAGTCTCGTGTTGTTTTTACTTCTTCATCATTTACATGGATTCCCTGCGCATAAACTATAAAGCCTATGGAGTTGTTCAAATCCTGTTTCGTCATTAAGATGGTGTCAGAACTAAGGCTTTCCTGGATATAGCCTTTTTGTAACAAATGTAACTTTTTGGTTTCTTCTAGATTGAATGTGTTGATGAGGTATGATGGAACCTTGAATTATATTGGGTTGGTTTTGTTTTCCTTTCTCCAGTGGTAATCCGAGAGACCAGAAAGTCTGGAGAATTGAAATTATAATATTCTCTTCATGACAACTCATCAAGAAGAATTACCCTATTCAAGAGGGGAACATATCTCAATACATAGAAAAAAGGTAAGAATGCAATCAGTAAAGAAAAAAGAAGAAAATCTCTCAAGTTACTTAACTACATTGTTGTTTAGTAACACTAGAATGAGAGCATTCAGAGATTTGGCACCGAAAGAGCCATGAGTACCCATAATGGGGAAGTATCAAAGTTGGACCTCGGGGGAATCACGAGATTCAAATCAAACAAACATTGAAAGTATGCCTTACAACTTAGCATGCTCAGACGTTTTGAAGGATCATATTCATATAAAAAGGTTGGGGCATTTTGAAGGCCCATTTCAGACAGAAATGATCCATATGGGGCAATTCTGAAAGATCACATCAACAATAAGCAAATGTTGGGCATGTTGAAGGTCCCTTATCAAAAAATCTTTATGGTTAGAGTTATATATCTTTGAAAAAGTATCAAGATTGAAAACTGGTAAAACAAGGACCTTGGCCTTACCTCAGATGAAATACACCCAAATATTGTACTCTTCTACAAAGATGAGATAGCCTTCTCCAGTGCAAGGAATTAGACAAAAGGCTTGGTATTTATATATAGGAGCGTACAACATGGGGCATCTTTTGTATGACATTGCGAAACTGACTACACTATTTTTCCATTGATGAGATTCGGTGATGAAATCTTCACAATTAGGTAAAGTCAGTTGATTTGAAATTGAACTCTAACGATGAGATTTTCTGATTTCCTCCAAACACATAGACTATAACAGGGTCTTCTTAAGAAGTAAGAGTTGTATATTCAATAAAGTTGAGCTATTCCACTAAGGCAATTGGTTTTAGAGGAAACTCAAAAGCCCTGGCTTTATGAATAGATTATGTTCAAAACATGATATTATTCGGGTACTTGGCAGTTCGGTGTTGCTCCACTGTAATTGTCAAGTCGAAGATTTTGTGATGAGATGAACCCTTCAGCTAGCCCGACAAAGGAAAATTTCAATAAAGTTAAATTCAGCTAGCCAAAAAGGAAAAAGGTTATTAAATAAGAGTCATGATTTATGAGAGTATAAAGGTAAGTATTTTATTACTCATTTTAATGATATTGTAACATACTTCTTCTTCTTTTTACAAGGTAAGACTCTTGAAGTTGTCATCCATATTAAACACAACTCCTTTAAGTGTGTAACAGACCGAGGTAAGCAAAACAAAGTAGATGATGCACTACCACGAAGGTCTATTCTTACATATCGAACGCATACTACTATTCTGAGAATTGAACATAGCAAAGATGTATATCATGATAACTCGATATTTCTGATATTTCTACCCATACTTTTAAAAGTGTTTTTAATGAGTTTTATCTTGTATATGGGTTTTCTTGCCAACTAAACAGGCTCTGCAGTCCACAAATCTCCTCCTGATAATTCTTAATTCATGAACCACACTTAAGAGACTTAAGGGATTACTTTAGCAAACCAATTGACATGGTTTTTAAACACTCATTCTCTCCACACACGAATAAAACCATGGAGAAATTATCTGAAGCAATCATACAGGAAACCAACAGTGGTCGACGCCATGTTGAATTTCAACCTACACATCATATTACAAGACTTGCATGAAAAGAGGATTTCAAGACTACAAGAAATAAGTTCCTACAAAGAAGAAACCTCAACTAAAACGCATAAAAACACATCACATTGATCCTAGTAAATGTTTCACAAGTTTTCCTTTCAACACATCTAATTCTCTTTCTCTTGGATTTTTAGATTCGAGGATGATTCCTTTTGAGGAGTGGGGGAATAATACATGCACTAGATTCCATAATGATAATACATGCTTCTTTGGACTAATGTTTCTACTCGAACCTATAATAAGAAAAAGTCTCGAAGATTCAAAGCATATATATTCGGTAAGCATAATGTGAATGAATCATTAAACGATTCTAATATTGCTCCCTTTAATGTTTTAGATTTGAGGTTGAATCTTTTTAAATAAAGAGATGATGATACATGCATCACAAGGCTAACATCAAAGGAAGAACTAATAACTCTTCCAAATGATCCCCTCATCCAAGCATTGGAAAAGAAGACCAGAACAATAGCAGATTTGTGACGAATTTTTAAATGGGATTCTAATCTTATTTGGTCAATATGTCTTATGGAGATACGACCTTGTATCTCTTATCTTTCCAAAAGTTCTTTATTGCATCAATCTGATATCGAGAACACAAGATATTTCCATTCTATTGAAGACGGTGCATGTAGAAAATCCTATACGAGATTAATGTGGTTTTGTAAATATTATGAATTTTCAATATTTTTATTGCTTATTCGTAATATAATTTAATATAGGATGATGAATTATCTTTTAGGATTAGATTTATATTTATTAGGAATTAAGGTTAAGTTAAAACATTAATTTTAGTTATTATTATTTTATTAGGAATTAGAGTTAAGACATGTTAGTTTGTTATTATTTTATTCATTAGTTATTTGGGACCTTTAGAACTCAACCCCTATATAAAGGACGCTTCATTCAATTTTTAAATCAGATTTCTTTGATTAATAATATAACGAGAGTTTGTTTTTGCAAGTTTTGATTGCCTTGTGCCTTCGAAGCTTCTACTCCTGGAGTTCTTTCAAGTTCTTGTGAGAGATTAATCTTCACACTCCAATTTGCCTTTTCATAGGGATTTGGAGGGTTGGTTAGAGCCATATTATCATGTTTTCCTTTTCATTGCGACTACGAGGACTCAATAGGACACTTATCCATCTATTCCACAAATCCATCCTCAACATTATCACATTTACCATTCACTTAATAAGGGAGATTTTTTATTTCTTGGTTATCATACTTTATTTTCAATTTCTTTAACTTTTGTTTATCTTGTTCTAATATTGGTTCTTACCTTGTTTCTAGCACTTAAAAGAAACTCTAGAAGACCCTAGTTGCTGCCACCACCTCTCTCTATTCATTCCCCTTTGTTCTTCATCGAGTCTATAGCTTTCTAGGTTTGATTCTTCAACAAGATCAACGTTCATTAATCTGCCACCACTTCCCTATCAATTGGTATCAGATTTGGGCCAATTCTTGGAAAGAAGCAAGCAATCTTGCTTGTTATTGCACACAACACTGTCAAGGCACACCAACGAAGCTAGTTCACAAAGAGTCATCGTTTTAGGTTTTTTTATTTAATTTTAATTTAGATTCAAATCATTCTTGTTAGTTTGCTGTTTTTTTAAATAAAAAAAGTGCCAAAAAAGACTAAACTTAAACAAATTACAAATGAAGAAATTTAGGGCTTATTTTCTCCAGATCTCATATTCGTCCTAAGAGTAATCTCCAGTCCAAATTTCACCCCAATCGGAGTTCATTAGAGCCTTCAAATACATAATTCAAGTTTCATCGACAGATTCGGTCTAGAATCTTGTTAATTTATTGAAAATTATAAAGGAGAAATTTCGTGGTGAAAATTTCCATATTGAAGATAAATATATAGAAGATCTTTCGCAAAGAAAATCAGAATTTTTGGAGATCAATAACACCTTCGAACAAAGCTATTATGAAAAAAAGATTGTTTGGGACTAACCGTTCAATAGAGTCTACTGGATACCACTGAAGGTATTCAGTTCTGAAATTTTACAAGTAGTTTTACGACGCATCGAAAGACATTCAAGAATTGTTCTAAAATTTTTGGACATATGTAACCCCCTCATAAACGTTGCTCAAGTTGATCCAGAATTTTCTAGGTTTCTGGTTTGGATTTTTTTCTTTGACTCTTAGTGCTTTAGGTTCTTTTGTTTTCCTTTGTATTGTTCTCGTTCTCTTGGAGTCTAACCCTTTTTTGGCCTCTTAAAGATTTTAGATTTTCTTATCGCCTTCTCTAGTAATCAAACTCCGATACGAACTGTGGAAGACTACTTGGTAAATTGAGTTTTAAAGAGTACAAGCCTCTCGCTGTGTTACTTTCTTGGAGTGACTTGTGAGGTTTCTTGCTTTGTTGAATTTTCTTTCTTTTATTTTTATTTTACTTTAAAATTTTCTTTTGAGTTTTATGATTTCAGGATGGGTGACAATAACAACAAGACATTTACGGCTATCTTAGCCACACTTGCTCGACTCACGACTCAAATTGAAAGATTTGATGAACTTAAAAATACCTTGAGAGAACGACAAGAACTACAACTGGATCTACCAAACTAGAATCCAAGACCAAACATGCTGAATTTTGGTACCCATGCGAGAACAACCACGTTTCCAAGCACCCAAACTATTTCTAAAACCAAAGTTTACGATCCCGTCTTTCATAGGAAACAAAGATCTGGACAGGTACATTGATTGGGAAGGAAAAGTTGATCTCATGTTCGCATACCATGACTGCCACCAAGCTAAACAAGTTCCCCTCATCACCATGCAATTCGAAGGATATGCTAGAACTTAGTGGATGCAAACAAGGAAAAAGATCGAGAACTTCCAAATTCAAATAATCCCTTCTTGGACTAACCTCAAACAAACCATGAGGAAGCATTCCAATCGACATATTATACACGAGAAGTTAAACTACGACTACACCAACTTCGACAAGGTAGAAGTTCAGTTGAAAACTACTACAAGAAGATGCAATCCTTACTCAATAGGGCTAACATAACCGAAAAAGAAGAGGTCACAGTGTCAAGATTCGTCTTCGGCTTGAACTCAAACATAACTACTCTTCTTGACCTCCATGAGTACGAAAACCGTGAAAATACACTAAAGAAGGCAATAATAATCAAAGCACAAATCCAAATGAGATAACGATTCAGAGAACATTACCAAGGTACTTTATCCTCTTACCTAGGTAATCCTTCAAATCCTTCCTCATGTTCTACTCCATCATCTCAAAAAAAACCTATAGATGACAAAACTAACAAGGAGAAACAACCACCAGTAAAGAATGACGCACTTCTAGCCCTTAAAGATCAAATGAGAATTTGTGAGGAGGTAAGGAAAGCAAAAAAAGAAAAAGCTGAGAAAGAGGCAAAAGAAAAAGAGGTCACTAGTTACAAAAGCCAAAAGAATAATGACCCATGGGAGGTGAGTGAACCTAATTGTGAGAAAAAATAGTGACTCAAAATCTATGTGTGAGCACAAAATAATTGAGAGAGAACCTTCTTTACAAATAACCTTCCACCCTTATTCTCTTTAGGGAATCAATTGTTTCGATTTCTAACATTATCAAGGATTTGCCTAGTGTGTTTTCATCTTTGTTACATGTATCACTATTCAACAACTCTTGGCGATGGAAGATGGTGTGGGCCAGTCTCGTGTTGATTTTACTTCTTCATCATTTACATGGAATCCCTGCGCATGAACTATAAAGCCTATGGAGTTGTTCAAATCCTGTTTCGTCATTAAAATGCTGTCAGGACTAAGGCTTTCCTGGATATAGCCTTTTTGTAACAAATCTAACTTTTTGGTTTCTTCTAGATTGTATGTGTTGACGATGTATGATGGAACCTTGAATTAGATTGGTTTGGTGTTGTTTTCCTTTCTCCTGTGGTAATCAGAGAGACCATAAAGTCTGGAGAATTGAAATTATAACATTTTCTTCGTGACAACTCATCAAGAAGAATTACCCCATTCAAGAGGGGAATATATCTCAATACATAGCAAAAAGGCAAGAATGCAATCAGTCAAGAAAAAAGAAGAAAATCTCTCAAGTTACTTAACAATATTGTTGTTTAGTAACACTAGAATGGGAGCATTCAGAGATTTGGCACCGAAAGAGCCACGAGTACCCATAATGGGGAAGTATCAAAGTTGGACCTCGAGGGAATCACGAGATTCAAATCAAACAAACATTGAAAGTAAGCCTTACAACTTAGCATGCTCAGACGTTTTGAAGGTTCACATTCATATAAAAAGGTTGGGGCATTTTGAAGGCCCATTTCTGACAAAAATGATCCCTATGGTTCTGAAAGCTCACATCAACAATAAGCAAATGCTGGGGCATGTTGAAGGTCCTTATCAAAAAATATTTATGGTTAGAGTTATATATATTTTACAAAGTATCAAGATTTAAAACTGGTAAAACAAGGACCTCGGCCTTACCTCAGATGAAATACACCCAAACATTGTACTCTTCTACAAAGATGAGATAGCCTTCTCCAGTGCAAGAAATTACACAAAAGGCTTGGTATTTATATATAGGAGCGTACAACATGGGGCATCTTTTGTATGACATTGCGAAACTGACTATACTATTTTTCCATTGATAAGATTCGGTGATGAAATCTTCACAATTGGGTAAAGTCAGTTGATTGAAAATTGAACTCTAACGATGAGATTTTCTGATTTCCACCAAACACATAGACTATAACAGGTTCTTCTTAAGAAGTAAGAGCCGTCTATTCAATAAGGCAATTGGTTTTAGAGGAAACTCAAAAGCCCTGGCTTTATGAATAGATTATGTTCAAACCATGATATTATTCGGGTACTTGGCAGTTCAGTGCTAGCTCCACTGTAATTGTCAAGTCGAAGATTTTGTGATGAGATGAACCCTTCAGCTAGCCCAACAAAGGAAAGTTTCAATAAAGTTGAATTCAGCTAGCCAAAATGGAAAAAGGTTATTAAATAAGAGTCACGATTTATGAAAGTATAAAGATAAGTATTTTATTACTCATTTTAATGATATTGTAAAGTACTTCTTCTTTTTACAAGGTAAGACTCTTGAAGTAGTCATCACAACTCCTTTAAGTGTGTAACAGACCGAGGTAAGCAAAACAAAGTAGATGATGCACTACCACGAAGGTCTACTCTTACTTATCGAGCGCATACTACTATTCTAAGAATTGAACATATCAAAGATGTATATCATGATAACTCAGATATTTCTGATATTTATACTCATACTTTTAAAAGTGTTTTTAATGAGTTTTATCTTGTATATGGGTTTCCTTGCCAACTAAACAGGCTCTGCAGTCCACAAATCTCCTCCCGAGAATTCTTAATTCATAAACCTCACTTAAGAGACTTAAGGGATTACTTTAACAAACCAGTTGACATGGTTTTTAAAGACTCATTCTCACCACACATGAATAAAAGCATGAAGAAATTATCTGAAGCAATCATATATGAAGCCAACTGTGGTCGACGCCATGTTGAATTTCAACCTAAACATCATATTACAAGACTTGCATGCGAAAGAAGATTTCAAGACTACAAGAAATCAATTCCTACAAAGAATAAACCTCAACTAAAACGCATAAAAACACATCACATTGATCCTAGTAAATGTTTCACAAGTTTTCCTTTCAACGCATCTAATTCTCTTTCCTTGGATTTTCAGATTTGAGGATGATTCCTTTTGAGGAGTGGGGGAATAATACATGCACTAGAGTCCATAATGATAATTCATGCTTCTTTAGACTAATGTTTCTACTCGAACCTATTATAAGAACAAAGTCTTGAAGATTCAAAGCATATATATTCGGTAAGCATAATGTGAATAAATCATTAAATGATTCTAATATTGCTCTCTTTAATGTTTTAGATTCAAGGTCGAATCTTTTTGAAGAAAGGGATGATGATACATGCATCACAAGGCTCACATCAAATGAAGAACTAATAACTCTTTCAAATGATCCCCTCGTCCAAGCATTGGAAAAAGACCAGAACAATAGCAGACTTGTGACAAATTTTTAAATGGGATTCTAATCTTATTTGGTCAATATGTCTTCTGGAGATACGACTTTCTATCTCTTATCTTTCGAAAAGTTATTTAATTGCATCAATCTGATATCGGGAACTCAAGATATTGCCATTTTACTAAAGACGGTGCATGTAGAAAATCCTATATGAGATTAATATGTGGTTTTATAAATATTACGAATTTTCAATATTTATATGGATTATTTGTAATATAATTTAATATAGGATGATGAATTATCTTTTAGTATTAGATTTATTATTTTATTAGAATTAAGGTTAAGTTAAAACATTAATTTTAGTTATTATTATTTTATTAGGAATTAGAGTTAAGACATGTTTAGTTTGTTATTATTTATTCATTAGTTATTTAGGACCTTTAGAACTCAGCCCCTATATAAAGAACGCTTTATTCAACTTTTAAATCAGATTTCTTTAATTAATAAAACAACGAGAGTTTGTTTTTGCAAGTGTTGATTGCCTTGTGTCTTCGAAGCTTCTTCTCTGAAGTTCTTTCAAGTTCTTGTGAGAGATTAATCTTCACACTCCAATTTGCCTTTTCATAGTGACTAGGAGGGTTGGTTAGTGCCATATTATCATGTTTTCCTTTTCATTGTGACTACGAGGGCTCGATAGGACACTTATCCATCTATTTTCCACAAATACATCCTCAATATTATCACATTTACCATTCACCTTCATAAGGGAGATTTTTTATTTCTTGGTTATTACTTTATTTTTAATTTCTTTAACTTTTGTTTATCTTGTTCTAATATTGGTTCTTACCTTGTTTCTAGCACTTAAAAGGAACTCTAGAAGACCGTAGTTGCTGCCACCGCCTCTCCCTATTTATCCCTCTTTGTTCTTCATCGTGTCTAGAGCTTTCTAGGTTTGATTCTTCAACAAGAGCAACGTTCATTAATCTTCCACCACTTCCCTATCATCTTCTCATTATGAAATTCTTCTCTGGGAAATGTTGATCCAACTTCTTCTATGATGGAATCGAGAACAAGTTGAAACAAGATCTTCTCATTATAAACTTCTTCTCTCTTATCGGACAAGTTCTTCTCATTATGAACTCTTAAATTGGAAATGTTTGGTCTATCATCATGTGTCATTGATATGTATTAAATTACCTGAAGGTCCTTAATTCTGATGAGGTCTACTTCTTTCAAAGTGACAATGTGGACTGAATCTTTGTTGAAATCCTCTTCTTTTTTTTTGCACAAAATGAAATATCTATTGACATCTTGAATTCCTGTCAAACATTCAAAACTTGATGAAAAATGAATGTATATGCTCATATTTTTTAATATTCCTAAATATGTATGCATGGTATCATTTTAGTGCTTCAAACGTCATTGTCTTGTAAATCTTTAATTCATGCTCTTTGTTGGAGTCGTTGCTTGAACTTTAATCTTTATCTCCTTTCATTTCTCTACTTTGAATTTCCAACAAGGTCTGGCTAGAGATAAGATTTGAAGTACACGGGATCATTATCAATTTATCACTCCTTTTAAAATTTAGGCTATTACGTCACCTTCTTTATACATTTCTATCCATAAGTGTCGCCATGATGGCCTTCTTTGGATTCCCTGTACTTAAAGGTCAACTCAAAGTAATACAAGAAATCTTTTATTTTAATTTGGGCTATGTTAGCCTACTAATAATATCCTTAGAAATGAATGAATCTAAAGTTTAAATTGATGAACATGAACTTTATAAAGAAATCTAGAAATTTACAAAGTCATGGCAATCAACAAAATACGAGAAGAAATTTAGAAATAAAATACAATGCCCTAAGGATATCTAGCACTAGTGTTCCTGAACCAATCACTTTGATACAATTTGGAGTACTAAGATGGGCCTCTATTTGAGAGATCTCAACATTGAAGACGTTGTAGATGTGAAGCTTCTCTTGAACCATCGAGTTTATCAAGAGGTTTTAATTGCATGATTCCTAATATCAAAACACATTTAAGCTGCCCTTTCAGGTTTTCAACTCAAATCCTTCTTTCGGTTTCAAGATGTACTTTGTAAATTTTCATCTTGAACCCTCCTTTTCAATTCTCAATTTTCTTCTCTTTTTTAATTTATTTATTTTTTCTTATTTTTTGCCTTTTTCTTTTTTCTTTTTTCTTCTCCTTTAAGCGTAATGTTTCTTGACAGAGTTTGAGTTTATCGGATTCTTTATAACTTTTCCATCCATTTCTGCCAAGATCATCGCTCCTTCGAAAAAGGCCTTTTTGACAACGTGAATCTCTTCCCAATTAGGCATCCACTTCACAGGGAAGTCCTTGTGAATAGGAAAAACCTTCTTAAGCACTAGATCATCTTCTTGGAATTATCTTGGGTAAACCTTTTTCTCATGAGCTCGCACCATTCATTTCTGGTACATTTTCCATGAAATATGGCCCCCAACCTCTTTTCCTCAATGAGATATAACTGATCAAATCTAGCTTGAACCCATTCAGCCTCATCTAACTCCACCTCTTCCAAGATTCAAAGTGACAAAATTTCAACTTCAATAGGTATGACTGCTTCTATTCCATATAGCAAGGAGAAAGGTGTTTCAAAGTTAATGTACACACAATAGTCTGATACCCGTACAGGAAAAAGACTAATTTCTCATGCCAGCCCTTGTATGTTTTGGTGGTCTTTGTAATAATCCTATTGATGTTTTTATTTGTTGTTTCTATTACTACATTCACTACTGAATGATAGTTTACTGAGTTTGCATGCTTTATCTTAAATTGTGTGTAAGTTCATTCATCATCTTGTTATTTAGATTGGCAGCATTATCTGTGATAATCCTATCTGGCAACCCATATCTACAAATTATCTCCTTATTTATAAACTTGTAAATTATAGATCTCGTGTTGTGAGAATATGAAGCAACCTCTACCCACTTAATGAAATAATCGATAGCCAACAGGATGAAGCGATGCCCATTTGAGGCTTTAGGTGTGATTTCCCCAGTAACATTTGTACCCCACATAGAGAATGGCAATGGGGTATTCATGATATGCAGAGGCTTAGGCTGTCCATTAATTTTATCTACATATATTTGGCACTTGTGGCATCTTCTCAAATAATCAATACAATATGTCTGTATCGTAGCCCAGTAGTACCCATAACTCATAATCTTTTCGGCCATATGCGTTCCACATATTCCACAATGCGCTTCTTCTATAATACTTATTATTTATTTAAATTCCATGCACCTCAACAGGACTTTATCACTGCCCTTCTATTAGAATCTCTCCATTATTTTAGTGTTATTTTATCTATCTCTGATGCATTTGGGGATAGATTTGATAATTAATATATTGTATGATATCATAGTACCATGGGTGGTCGTATACCTCTTCTTTTATGCTATAAAAATGAGATGGGGTTTCATACACTTGCATTTTTAACAACATTATATCAACTTTTTAACTTGCTTTAAACATAGCAACCAGTATGGCCAGGGCATCAGCCATTTGGTTATCCTTTCGGGGGAGGTAACTGAAAGTGATATCTTCGAAATTCTTTATTTGTTCAATAACCAAATTTTGGTATTCAACTAACTTCGGATCATTTGTCTCTCATTCTCCTCATAGTTAATATACCACTAATGAGGAGTCTCGTATACCTTAAGCAATTTAATTTTCCTTTCCAAAGCTTCCCTCAACCCCATGACGCACGTCTTGTAAATTCTGTCATATTGTTTGTGGAAAAAAATTATAATATACTTGTAAGGGTAGTAGATCTCTTCTGGTTAAATTAACACTACTCCAATCCCTCGTCCTAAGGCGTTAGAGGCTCCATCAAAATAAAGCTTCCAGTATTTATCATCCGAAAAGCTTTCTTCTTTAGCTGAGATGTACATCAAATCCTCATCTGGGAAATTAAATTTTAGAGACTCATAATCTTTTGAGGCATGACTTACGGGAAAATATTCTATGGCACTTCATTTTATTATTTTTTGTTTAACATACATGATGTCAAATTCAAATAACAACATATGCCATCTTATCATTCTACAATTTAGAGGTGGTGATTCATCAAGAACTTCAGAGGATCGAGTCTAGATATCAACCACGTTATGTGATATAACATTTATTGTCTAAGCCTTTTGGTAACCCATACCAAAGTGTAACACATTTTCTAAATTGATGGGTGTCGTATTTCACAATCATTGAATTTCTTGCTTAGATAATAAATGGCTCTCTCCTTTCTTCCAGACTCATCATTTTGTCCCAACACACATCCTATCGAGTTTTCAAAGATCATCAGGTAAAGAATTAACGGTCTATCAGGAACCAGTGCCACTAGATTGGAGCATTAGAAAAATATTTATTAATGGCTTCCAAAGTTTATTGGCACTCGTCATTTCATACTTCGGGGTTGTTCTTTTGAAGTAGTCTAAACACTGGATCACATTTATCGATCAATTGAAAAATGAATCGAGATATATAATTTAGTCTTCCTAGGAACCCTCGAACTTCCTTTTGTGTACGAGTTAGTGGGAGCTTGAAGTGCCTTCATATTTTTCGGATCTATCTCGATTCTCTTTTTACTAGCCATAAAACCTAAGAATTTTCCTGATGTTACCCCAAAAGTGCACTTAGTTGGGTTAAGTTTCAACTGAAACTTTCTCAGTCTTTGGAAGAATTTTTCTCAAATTCAGAACATGTTCCTCCTTATTTCATGATTTCGTAATCATGTCATCCATATAGACTTCGATCTCCTTATCATCATGTCATGGAATAAGGTCATCATTATCCTTTGATAAGTTGCTCCAGCATTTTTCAACCCAAATGGCATTACTTTATAACAGAATCTGCCCCACATGGTTACAAATATCATTTTCTCCATATCCTCATGGATCATTTTTATTTGGTTGTACCCCGAGAAACCATCCATGAAGGAAAACCATGAATTCCTACGGTATTATCCACTAACATTTTTAGTAGAGGTCAGAAAAATTATCTTTCAGAATAGCTCTGTTGAGATCTCTATAATCTGGGTACTTGGATACTTGTATGAACCCTGCATCGATTTTTTATCACTTCTTCTTTGATCTTTAATAGCATCTCTGGTCTCATTCTCTTGAGTTTTTACTGGATTGGATTACACTCAGGCCTAATCAGTAGCTTAAGCACCACTATATATGTGCTCAACCCAAGCATATCTTGGTATGACCATGCAAAGATTTTCTTAAACTCTTGGATCAATCCTATCAACTCTTGTCTTATTACTGTATATAGAGTAGTGTCAATTTTTTTCTCTTTTATTTATTCTCCAGTCCCCAAATAAACAATCTCAATTTCTTCCTTATAGGGCAGAATTTGTTTATCTTCCTTTTTCACCAACCTTAGTAATTCGTTAGGAACATCACATTCCACCTCATCCTCGCACACATTAACTTCTTCCAAACATATAGGTTGCTCGAAATTCATCTCATGATTGGATTCATAAACATTCGTGTATTGACATTGTGACCTCTTCACAAGAAAATTTGATTTGAATATATATTGGGATAAAGGATAAGATTTGTTAACTCAATGTAAAGAATGAAAAATAAATAATATGGTGCAAAAATGCAAAGAATGTAAAGAATAATTGTCATTTGAGAAACAAAAACATCTTTCATTAAGGATTAAATAGTCTTAACATAGCTTCCCTTTACAAAAGATCCCTTAATGAACTCGGGCAGAGCATAACATTGGATCTGAGTATTACTCTGAGTCAGTCTTAAAAACTACAAGGAGATTTTTGTAATCTAGGTTTGTTTCCCCCAGTAATCATGTTGATGAACAATCCCTCCATAGCTTTTTCAAACATGTTTTGGTACTTCATCTGCTTGCCTTCTCTGATGTCTCTGATAATTTGTTGCTCCACATTTTCCATCTCTCCAGATTTAAAATTGTTGTTCAGATGGGGGATAAGCACAAACTCCATCGGGATATCCTCCCCTTTCAAATAATCCTTACTGACCTCACTTATTTTCTTTATTTCTTTATTTCAATCCTGGAAATTGGGTTTGAACCCTAGCCCAAAGTGGTATCTCTTCATCTTGACAGTTATGGAGCGTAATATTCCATGTAGATGATTACCAAAACCTTCTCCAGTTTTTTCTCCTCTTTCAGAGTTTGCCTCAACATCATCTTTGTGTAAATGGACAACCTTGGGCATGACATTTTACTTCCTTTAGTGATATAGGTCATGTTGATGAATTCTAGGGCACTAAAATAACATTCCAAGGCGTCCTCATTGGTGTCAATGTATGGGGCATAAATTATAATAAAAGCGATGATTTCTTCCTCGGCCCCAATGCTGACTCGCTTTCCATCAATAATAAATTTCACTTTCTGGTGCAAAAATAAGGGGACCACTCCTGCAGAATGGATCCATGGTCTTCCTAACCAAAAGTTGTAGGCAGAGTGGATGTCCATCACAACAAAATCAATGTTGTAAATAGTGGGTCCAATCAGTAGAGGTACCTCTATTTTTCCCATCATATCTTTTAGCATTCAATAAAATGCTCTAAAGATATTTTGGTAGTCTATCATGTGCGAGTTGTCTATGGGAAGCCTTTGGATAGTGACTAGAGGCATCACGTTTAATGTAGACCCAATTTTTATCAGTACTCCTAGAAGGACATTGCCATGGCAGTGTGTGGTGATATTCAAAGCTTTATCATACCACATTCCACATTCACGGATCTCGTCATCAGTGAATGTAATATAGTTGTCAGTAGTTATGTGTCCCTCTATTCGATCAAGTTTGCTTATGGTTACATCTTAAGGGATAAATTTCTGGTTTAGAACTTTTACCAAGGCATTACAATGGACTTCTAATTTCATCAGTAGATCCAGTATTATTCTTGTTGCTTATGAAGCTGCTCCACCACACTATACTCTATTTACTTTATGAACCTTAATAATTATTGAGCTTGAACCTCATTCACTGGCTCATTGATCACTGGTGAAGGTTCCTCATTGAAAATATTTGGCACTGTAACTTCTTTGGCCTTTGATTTTGTCTTTTCTACCTCTTTTGAGGCTTCCCGGGAGTAGCACCTCCCACATCTTTTGAAGTGACCTACTTCACTAACTACTTCAACAGTTGGTTTCTCTTCTATTGCTTCCTCTATTCTTTAAGATGGTCTCGATCTTTCAGTATGGACACACTTGAAATATAATTCCAAGGAACTTATCGAGTATCTTGAACGGAAATGGTGATGAGGTTGTGATCACAACCTTCGAAGTTATTGATGGCAAGCTCCATGCTTTAGGTTTGATAGTGATAATCTCGGGATTCTTTGATCCATGTGTCGCATTGGAGCTCTTTGATGTGTACAAATCTATTACCTTTTTATCTTTACTTCGGTCAAATAATTCTACCTCTCTATTTTTCATCATTGTTTGAAGCAATCCCCTAAACTAATGGCATAATTGATGTCATGGCCTTTCTCTTGATGATATTCACAGTACGTCTATAACCAATAAACTTGGGTTTGTGGTTGCCTTTAATTAGACTAGTCCTATTTAACTGTCTGTAAACCCATCTAAGCTGGGACTTAATTTCTGAAACTTCTTTCTTCGTTCTCCTCTCTTCTTCTTCATAGACCATATTTACCCGTTGACCTCCATGGTTTGGCAATGGGTGGCTAGCGGGTGACTTGAATTCAAAATCCCTTGTGTTGATCAAATTTTGTACCACCTTCTTGAAGGTTATGCAATTTCCAATAGAATGCCCTGAAATCCTAGCATGGTAGTCGTAGTGAGCATTGGCATCATACCAACGGATATATAGATGTTAGAGATGAGTTAACTTATATGGTTGCACCACATCTGCCTTTAGTAAGAAGGAGTATATCTTGGAGTATGACACTGACTCGGGTGTGAAAATCACCCTTTATGTTTCTTTCCTGGTCCTTTAGACTCATTCTTGTTGGATTTGGTCTTTATCATCTCCAGTATAGGCTATGTAATTATAATGTTCTTATTGTAGGTGTTTGTGTAACACCCAACCCGTATCCGACCTGGATCCGAGTCTGAGTGTCACATTAACTTTCAAAAACTCTATTCTTTACAAATCCAAAAAAATCGTAAATTCATCATTGAAGAAAAAAGTACTTTATATTAATAAATACCATCAAATTGTTTTACAAAACCGATCAGAGCATATTCAATTCAAATCTTGTAATTACATGCCAACTAAAGTCTATCAAATAAAATACCTATATTCAATATGTTTCTGATATGATCTTCGTAAGGGAGATGCAGACATGTCTTGCTCCTTCTTACTTCTCTTCTTGTTTTCCAAACCTACGTGTGAAACACTCGCACGTTAAGTCATTGACTTAGTGAGACATGTAAATATATAATGTAAACTATAACTAATTATTAAAAGCATGCCCATATCATGTAACATAACATCATATGTATATACATACTTAATCATATCATTAACATGCTTGTCATTACTTTTTTTATCATCATTAATTCCTTTATACCATATCAGCGTATATTTGACATAAACATATAATGTAAACTCTAAATCACACCAATGCATAAATCATTACCAATCTCATATCATATAAAAACACATATATCATCTCACATAACAAATACACCTATGTACTTATATTGTTATCCTCATTTTTATTATCTTATGATCTTAAACTTATCATTTCTATATACTCAATAATGCATGAACATTTCACAATTCATATCAAAGTATAATACATGCACACGTAACATCATATTCTAATCGCATTATCTCTAGCATTAATCCATTTAGAACATATAATTTAATCTTAACCTTTGTAATTATTTCCTAATATATCTTTCACACATAACACATATAATGTCATACAAGATTTCCTTATGTTATCACTTTGTTTAGCCCATGTATATATATGAGAACTTAAGTATGTGAGTACATAGAGGTTATGCACTATGCCGTCACCACAGCTCGTATAAGGTCCAACTAGGGGCATATGAATTTGTCCTGAAGGATCGTGTAGAAATGTCTAGAAGGACCACTATGTCCCAAATGACCACTATCCATATGTCTCAAAAGACATAGGTAAACTATCCATATGTCCCGAAAGACATAAATAATCATGTCCATATGTCCCGAAGGACATAGGTAACTCTTGACTCTTGGCATGTCAACTATACCCCTAGCTCTCATAATACATAACATGGGCATTATTATTATGTTATCACACTTTCACATATTCATATCATATACACATATAAGCTCATGGCTTCTTATCACATATATCGTGTAATACTCACTTGAAGTCTCATATATTCTTATCACATATCTCATATCACATGTCACATTGCTTATATCTTGTTCTCATATCTTCTCATGAACATATAGATACTCATCACATATCTCATACCTCATTTTCACATATTTCATTAGTTTAGTATCTCATAAATTATATCATATTATCATGTGGTTACATATATCACCTAACACATATATCATGTATCACATATAGTTCATATCTTTTCATTTATCTTATGTTTATCCTTTTATATTCATATAAATCATACATGTTATACATACAAAGCATATTCACCCTTACATATATTCACATACTCATGTTATATGTCTTATCTCTCATGATCATAGAGTCATACAACTTATTATCACATGGCTCATAGTTACCTAATTTATCACACAACACACATTCACATGAATCATATATATAAAGATGCATTTAACTTCTAGGTATATATATATATATATATATATATATATATATATATATATATATATATATGTATACTCACCTATTCATAAACATCATATCACACCATGATTATATCTTTTTACTCATGTAATTATTGTTGGAATTAGACTCATCGCAAGTCTTAATTCCCTAACATAACATAGACTTAATATCATGTACTCACCTGGGCCTAATGAACACAATTAAGCTCTTGTTCTTTCTTGCGAATCTTACTCTATCGTCCTATATGAACTTTGCTTTCGATCGATGTCTACACAATCATGTATTGATACATATTAGTATTCCACTTGGCATACTCTAATCCTTCATTTCTTAGACTAAAGGAAAGGCTAATTTCATTTCTTATTTAGGGTAGGTATCGATACACTCTATAGTGTATCGGTACATCCTTAACGTGTGTATCGATACACTACCTATGTATCGGTACACAAATTATGTTCGAAAGTTTTCGTTTCAAGGGGGTATCAATACACTGTCTATGTATCGGTGCCCTTTGAATATCTTCCAGCATTTTACCCTTGGTGTATCGGTACCTGTTGAATGTGTACCGATACACCCCAGCCTAGAATTCACATTTTAAGCACGAAAATACTTCTTTTTCAGCTCAACACTTCATATTTCATTCCTTCACCTATCCTTAACTTACCTACTCATACTTAAACTCATTTCTACTCAATAATCACCTCTTTAACCTCAATATCCTATCTTTCATATGTAATTCAAGAATAATACCAAATTTTGAATGTGTTCTAATTCCAATTCTATTACTTCTATCTTCTTAATTATACCTTTAACAAGTCAAATCCATCACTAGAACTTCAAAAACCTCTTTATATCAAAAGTTTATTTCTAAATCCTTAATAGAATTTTCTTTCTAATTCTTTCTTCTTGATGATTTAAGCTTATATAAGCTTTCCTTAAGCTTAATTATCATCTAATGATCATAAACAAACCTTAAATTCAACAATAAATTAACTAACAAGAAAACTCACCTTTGTCTTAAGCTCTCGCGCATGAAGAAGAAAAGAGAATAAGAGAACTCTAGAAGCTTGTATTTTTGCTTTCTTTCATCAACGTGGGTTAATATATAACCATAACATTTTAATTATTCCTTGCAAATGACCATTTTATCCTTCACTTCTTTTTCTTTGATATTTAATCATATACAAAATTTCCCATATAAGTCCTTGAACTGTTCAATTATTCTACTTTAATTACCAAATTCTAAAATTTTACAATTTAGTCACTAAATCGGTATTGACGATGCTACAGTTTGTATTGTTCACCTCATTCCTTTTCATCTTATTCATAGGTCTCTTCGAGCTAGTTTCATCTCTTCTTCGATCCTGCCACTTTTGATGGCATTCTCGATCAGTTCACCAGAAATAACTAAGTCTACAAAGTTCTTGGTAGTGTTTCCAAGCAAATGTCCTAGGTATAGAGCCCTTAGGGTGTTCACAAAGATGACAATTTCTCATTCTCCATATAACCAGACATTCTTCTGCAGAACATTGTGATATGCAAAGAGGGAAAAATGGTGTCATCGTACTCCTTAAAGTATGGCACCTTAAAATTTGGTGAGAGGATGAGGTCAGGGACTAGACTCAGTTCTCTAGTGTTGATCCATAGAATGGCTCAATCACCTCAACTAACTTCACCCTTTCTTCCAGATTTTTGAGTTGTATGGTGATTTTTCTATTTTCCTTCTCCTTTTGGCTAATTCATTTAGATCTAAGGATAGATCTTCAACATCATGTTCTCTTGGCCTTGCTCTTGGTGCAGTTGGATTGTTCACTAGGTAGAGGGTCTCATATGATGTTATTAATTAGCGAAGTACACACAAGGATGAGTTTTATGCGAGGCTGCAGGACGAGCAGTAACATGAACGGGAGTGAAGCCCAGGGGATGAGGAAGATCTGGTGTGAAACTTGGTGGTCGCTGAGAATCTGGCGCAAAACCATGAGGGTGTGATGGCTCTGGTACAAAATATGGATGCTGAGAGGGGTCTTGATTAGAAGATATGGATGATCTGCAGCAGTATCATGTTTTTTGAATATGTCTTATGTTTTCTTTATCATATCGAGTTGAAAACTTGCAATATTAGCTACAATCTTATTCAATCTGCCTCTTATTTCCTCTTGCATGTCCTTTTGTTCTTGCTCTATATAGGTTAATCTTTCTTCCATCTTCTTGGTTATTTTTCTGGTGTCGTATGGGTGTGGTTTGTCCTTGCTGGTGGCGGAGGCCAAGAACACTACAAATGATCATATCTTATTTTATTATTCAATGTTTCTTTTTAAATGAAAGATTGTTAATATCTGGTTAAAATGTAAGCAACTGAAATACAAAATGAATGTATGTATGCAAAATTGTTGAATTTTCCTATTAAATGAATGATGTAAAAGGCATTGATCCCCAATAGTGAACATGACAAATATACTTTCATTGGACAAAATGTCTCAACCATTACAAAGAAGTTTGTTCACATATAAGGCATGACCCTCAGGCTTAGTTCTATAATTTCATTCATAAGTCAAGTGACCCTTTTCCCATAATCAGACATTGGACTAGTAAGATCTAAAATAAATTATGCCCTATTGGTCAGCTCCCTCATATAACAAGCTATGTCTCTCATCTGTGTTATCCCCTCGCCCATCATCCGCTTTCACTCTGGCACTATTGCTTGGTAGTACTCTAATGTATCATTTCATCTAGCATTGATACTATTGATTTCTTTCTCAAGTATGTGACTCGAACTCAACATTGTTAGTACTCATATTCCAGCCTCCTGACTTGTTCGCAAATGGATCTATTCTCTTCACGGAAAAGCCTCAAATTTATTGAGGTTGGAGGGACTTGCTCTTAGCGAAGAGTCTCCTCGAGTTACTAGACACAATCTCTTAATTCCTGATTTCAGCTCGAGTAAGGTTCAACTCCCTCATGCCTTAGTTGCATCTATCACATATCTTTGTTAAGTTCTTAAATTTTCGGTTCTTTATGGAGTACCTCTGCATCTAGGATTCGATTTTATCTCGCTTTATATCAAGAACAAGGTTCCAACCTTGCCTCTCAGCCCAGATCTCATCCTTTTTTTACTCTATCTCTTATTCCAACTCTTGGATCCTTCACTCTCGGGTTTTGAAGTCCTAAATTATAGTGCTCATTTCATTTTTTTAACTCTTGAACTCAACTTTTCTCCATTTTCAGCTCTCTCAAGTTATCTTCTCTTTCTTTCTTCAATTCTATTTTTTTATTCAATTCCTTAACTTCATGACTCTTAAGCTTTCTTTTATTGATCAAGACTCTCTTGTCGGCATTGAGACCCTCTATCTTCTTCCTCATAGCCTCTAACATCTTGAATTGATACTTATTCTCACATTATAGGTTCTTGATTTGATGTTTTCCTTCTGCCACTTCCATAGCCTATTGTTTAGGCGTCTTGCTTGATCCGACTAGCCTTCTTCTATGAGACAAGTCCTGGTAATCTTTCTTTCTCTTTACCAGTTTGTGTTCAACTTCATTCTTCCTCTCTACATCATCTGGAACTGTCTAACATGGAATTTGATCTCGAGAGAGATCATGAAGTTTTCTTCACCTAGTTCTCTTACTGTCTTGGCATCATTGGTTTTCTCAGCTTCAAATTTTCTTAGTTGAATCTCAAGATTCAACGGGACCACCCTGAGATGTTCTCCAATAGAGATCGATCATTCTCTACCATATAAGGGGATCATGTCTTTTACTATTGTGACCCTCCAAACTACATAGTTTGGGTTTAACAAGACATCAACCCCTCACCTTCATTCGATACGTCGTTTCCCATGACACTGTAGCCTCCTATACTATTTTCTTATAATTAACTAACTTGTAGTCGAACTCATCACTAGTAAGTCCAAAGGTTGTTGGAACAAACTATCGCGCTCCATATTGTCTTAATACCAACATGGGAGTAAATCCTACTGCTCCCTATGGCCCAATAAGTGTGACCAAACATCTTCACCATATTTATACAAGATTTGAGTATGCAACAACCATGGGGTTCGCCATGTGATGTCTTGGTCTCGAATGTTCCTTAAATAGCTAACCCACTAATCTGTTTGTGAGGCTATAGGCCCTTTTTTATGAGATATTTAACGATAGGTGAGTAGTCCTTCAAGAAGCGATCAAAATTAACTTTACCTTCCTTCTAAAAGTAATTGTGAATCCACATGGTAATTAACTGCATGCATCCTAGAAAGCAACCACCCACAATCCTTCGACAAACATTCAAGGATCTAAATATATTAGCCAATATTATATGCATGGGGTTCAGTTCTGATTCTAATTTCTTAAACAAATCAACCATAACTAGCTCAACATGACCAATGCATTTAGGGAAAATCACTAAGATGTAGATCCATAGAGCAAAAACATCCCTCCTTATCTTCTCATCGATGTGGTTCTTAGCTATATTTTATAGATAACACCATGATACTCTTTACTTTCTCTTTTCTTTTGCATATGACTGGTCACACATTGCTCACTTCTACATGAAATCTTAGTGAGCTTAACTTTGAGGGTCAATCCTTTCATAGATTTGGTATAAACCTTGTCTACTTCAATTTTTTACAGACTTAACAGGAAGTGGTACTCCTCCAACGTTGGGGTCATGTCCTCATGATTCAAAATGAAACAATTGTAAGCCAAATTCCAGAACTGTATCAAACTTTGGATGAGGATGAGGTACATAAAAATAAGGATGTCCCCATAATCTTGACAGAATGTTTGTTTCTCACTCTTTCTCTAGCATTCCCAAATTCTTTTCAGACCTCGGATATCATTCATCTTGAAAGTGGCAGGTACAAAACTAGATAGTTCTGACATATACTGCACTGGTAGACTGCCCCCAAATTATTATTCCTTTACCTCATACTAATCACGTACATATGCGGGGTTCATTTCTTTATTTATGAAACTTTTCTCCATCTTAAAAAGTCTTTTAACACATACGTACACTCGGGATCAATCACCTTTCAAAATGCTATGAACATTTAAAAAATGAAACAAAGCAAAACCAAACAAATACATCGGTCAATATACAGAATCAATTAGGACATAAAAATAATTTAATCAGTTCTACCCTCATACAATCTACCCAAAACATGATATATTAAAAATAGATCCTACCCAAACATGCTTTCTACCCCCCATGCATTTATTCGGGAAAGCAAAACCTAACCGCATAATTTTCCAGTTCTCATGCTTTTATTCGAAAAAAATAAATTTATCATATAACTTTAAATTAAATAGAACAAAATTTAGAGTACGCTCCTCATTCGTGTATACATATTTCGGTAACTATTGACGGATAAAGGTTCAACATGACTCTACCTAGGGTGAACGGTCTACGGTTCACTATATGTATGGTTTCAGCTCTATGGGAAAGGGTACTCAAAGTGTCCTTGATGTTGGTGCTCCCTTGGGTTGCCAAACCTTACAGGCTTCAAATAGAACGAGTTCAATTCGAGAAGATCCACCTCCCTGTACCCATACGAGGAATTAAATTCCCACGAGGCACAAGACGTGTATATCAGAGGCTAGTAGTTATAGGGGGAATAAATTCACCACGAAAGTATAGCATTCACCCTTACTTAATCGAGACAGAGCTCGGGTATAGAGCTTATGTCATGCAATGTGGGTGAGGTGTGTGAGGAGGAGCATACAATCTTTGACCAAACAACACGTCTAATCAAACAAAGAGGCACCTTTGTTTGAAAAGAAATTCAAAAAATAAAATAAATCTAAAATCAAAGAAACTCAAAAAATTAGTACAACTATCAATAAATAGTTCGAAAAGAATTAATCAACATTTAATAAAATAAATTGAAAGATAATTCTTGATTTAAACTTTCTAATATCCACTAACATAATGAGGTATAAGCGATTATCGACTTCACTTTCATAGTCCCCAGTAGAGTCGCCAAACTGTCGTAAGGTTTATTTTTTGAAATAAAAATGATTTTTATTTTTAAAATCTAAAAACTTCTATATTTAGAAAAATAAATAAATTTTAAAATTGGAGTCGCCATCGACTTTTGGGTTAGATAGATTGAGTACCTAAAGCGTCATAAAATTAATTTAAATAAATTTAAAAATCATTTTTAAAACAAAATTGATCTGTGTTTACCATAAATTCATTTTTAAGGGATCAAAAGTTGATTACATGAGGGAAAGGGTAAGCACTCCCACAGTACCCAAAATTGGCACCTAATCGCTTATACATCATCATGGTGGTGGAATTAAAAATACTAAAATCAAACATTATTTCACAACTTATTTTATTTCTCATTAATTAATTTGTTTTGAACCCAAAGAAATATTCCCTATTTTGAAAAGAGATCACGGGATTTGCACATCCTCCAATGGAAAGGCTTTCCCATCTACCTCATTTCTATATGAGAATATTCCCCATTACTTATTTAGGATCTCATATTAAGCATGAATAAAATAGAAATTTAAAAATTAAAGTAACATATAAAAATGAGCAGATACAAGGTCATTATTAAAAGGTAATTACCATTTATTTTTTTATTAAGACATACTCGATTATTTTCAAGTTCATTTTCATTTTAACGTCATATTTGTAAGGTATGGCTCATAAATATACCGGTAAAGATGACAGGGGATGAAGCGGAGTGAGCGAAGGGTTTTCTATTATAAATAGAGATGTATCCTAAACCTATGAGACATTGAATAAAATTTCTAGCGCCGCCTAGGCACCGAGGATGTAAGCATAGTGTCGAACCTCATTAAAATTCTTGTGTTCTTTCGTTTACTTTTCCCGATTCTTCAACAATTGGTATCAGATGTCAGGAGCAAAATTTGAAGTTGCGAAATTCGATGGTAAGGGTAACTTCGGATTATGGCAAACATAGGTGAAGGATCTGTTGGCGCAGCAGGGGATCCTGAAGGCTTTGCGACCTACAAAGCCAGCGTCGATGGAGGAGGAAGATTGGGAAGAATTGCAGCAGCGAGCGACAGGAGCCATACAATTATGCTTGGCGGATGAGGTCATGTATCACGTCATGCATCTATCATCTCCAGACGAAATTTAGAGGAAGTTGGAAAGTAAGTTTATGTCCAATTCCTTAACGACAAAAATGTATCTAAAGCAGCAGCTATATGGGTTGAAGATGCAGGACGATCATGATTTGGCACAACACGTGAATGTCTTCAATCAAATCGTTTCTGATTTGGCTCGGCTTGATGTTAAAATTGAGGCTGAAGACAGAGCGATTATTCTGTTATGTTTGTTGCCTCCCTCTTACGAACACATGGTGACTACTCTTACATATGGGAAAGAGACTATCAACGTTAAGGAGATTACTACATCCTTGTTGGCTCACAACCAGCGGAAGTAGAATGCAGGGGAAAGCTCTCAAGCCGATAGCTTATATGTCAAGGGTAATCGAGACCGTAAACGAAGACAGAGAAGGCATGGTCTGGCAAGCGGAATTTCAGATCCAAATCTAGGGATAAGAAGACAATTCACTGTTACAAGTACAATGAGGCAGGACATATGAAGCGAGACTGTACGAAGTTGAAAAAGAAGACTGGTGAGAAGCGTGATGATTCATCCAAGTCTGTAAATGTGGTCGAGGATGACAATTCTGATTGCAGTATGGGTGATATGCTTTCTATTTCAACGACTCAATTGACGGATGTTTGGATTCTTGATTCAGGATGTTCTTATCACATCACGCCAAATAGGGAATGGTTTTGACATACAGGTCGGTTAATTATGGTTTTGTTTATTTGGGTGATGATCGATGTTGCAATATTGTTGGTATTGGTGAGGTCAGAATTAAGATGTATGATGGCTCTGTTCGGACGTTGAGTGGTGTTCGGCATATCCCAGATTTTAAGAAGAATTTGATTTCTTTGGGCACTTTGCACAAGAATGGTTTTATCCCTGAGGCTGATGATGATAGGGAAACCATTCGGATTGTTAAAGGTGTTTTGACTGTGATGAAAGGCAAGATGACTGCAGGGAATATTTACAGATTGTTAGGGAGTACTGTTGTAGGTGGAGTTCATTCTGTTGAGTCCTGTGATGATACAACCAAACTGTGGCATATGTGTCTTGCTCATCTTAGTGAACGTGGTATGGCTGAATTACATAAAAGAAATCTTTTGCATGGTGTTAAAAGTTGTAAGTTCGATTTTTGCAAGTATTGTGTTCTTGGTAAACAAACTAAAGTTCGTTTCAAGACTGCGAAGCATACAACTGAAGGGATTCTTGATTATGTGCATTCTGATGTATGGGGGCCTTCCACGACATCGTCTTTGGGTGGATCTAGGTATTATGTTACTTTCATTGACGATTTTTTCACGGAAAGTTTGGGTGTATTTTTTGAAACACAAGTCCGACGTTTTTGAGAAGTTCAAGCTATGGAAAGCTGAGGTAGAAAACCAAACATGACCAAAAATCAAGTGTTTGCGGTCTGACAATGTACGGAGTACACAGATACACAGTTTCTAAACTTTTGTAAGGAGCACGAGATTAAGAGGCATTTTACAGTGCGCAAGACACAACAGAATGGTGTTGTGGAACGGATGAACAGGTCGCTGAATGAAAGAGCCAGATATTTGCGATTGAATGCGGAGCTTCCCAAACACTTCTGGGCTGAGGCTGTTAACATGGCATGTTATCTTATCAATAGATCGCTAAGGGCATCATTGGCTGGGAAAGTTGCAGAAGAGGTATGGACTGGTCATGAAGTTAGTTTTGATCACTTACGGATTTTTGGTTATCCTGCTTATGTGCATGTACCTGCTGATGAGAGATCCAAACTTGGTGCAAAATCGAAGGACTGTATTTTTCTGGGTTACAAGAAAGGTGTCAAAGGATTCAAGTTCTGGGATCCAGTTGCGAAGAAAATTATGATCAGTAGAGATGTGTTTTTGATGAACAGTCCATGTTGCAGCAGAAGACAGGCACAACAGTGATGGATTTCGAGCAGTTTCAAGTTGAGAAAACATAAACTTCTCAACCGACTTCTGGTGGTTCCACTACGGATGATTTGTAGGATTATAGTCTCGCCAGAGACAGGGTGAGACGGACGAATATAAAGCCTCTGAACAGATTGGGTTTTGAAGACTTGGTCTCTTTTGCACTTACTGTTAGCAGTGATGATCCGGTTACTTTTCATGATGCAATTACTAGTCAGGAAAACGACAAGTGGATGGATGCCATGGTTGAGGAGATGGAGTCTTTGAATCACAATCGTACATGGGAGTTAGTTCCCCTTCCTGAGGGTAAGAAGCCGATTGGTTGTAAATCCGTGTATAAGAAGAAACCAGCAGTAACAGAAAAAGAGGGGGAGAAGTTCAAGGCTCGCTTGGTAGCAAAGGGTTTTTCACAGCAGAAAGGAGTTGATTATGATGAAATTTTTTCTCCTATGGTCAGGCACACTTCAATCCGAGCAGTACTTGCATTGGTGGCTAGTTGGGATTTGTATTTAGAGAAGATGGATGTTAAAACTGCTTTTTTGCATGGTGATTTAGAGGAGCATATCTACAAGCGGTAGCCTGAAGGTTTCACTCAACCTGGAAACGAGCATTTAGTTTGCAGATTGAAGAAATCTTTGTACGGGTTGAAACAGTCTCCGAGACAGTGGTATAAACGATTTGACTCCTATATGATCACAATTGGCTACAACGGATGTGAGTATAATTGTTGTGTCTATGTTAAGAGCCTTGATGATGGTTCTTTTATTTATCTGTTACTGTATGTTGATGATATGTTGATTGCTGCGAAGAACATGGATAATGTTATCGGTTTGAAAACCTTATTGAGTCAGGAATTTGACATGAAAGATTTAGGTGCTGCAAAGAAAATTCTTGGGATGGAAATTTGCAGGGAAAGAGACTCAAGGAAAATGTGGCTATCTCAACGGGATTATGTTGAGAAAATGCTAGAAAGGTTTGCGATGAGCAGCGCAAAACCAGTTAGCACTCCATTGGCGAATCACTTTAAGTTCTCATCATAACAGTGCCCGAAGACAGATAAGGAAGCTGAAGATATGGCAAAGGTTCCGTATTCTAATGCTGTTGGTTGCTTGATGTATGCTATGGTATGTACTCGTCTTGATTTAGCTCATGTTGTTAGTCTAGTTTGTAAGTACATGTCTAAACCTGGTAAGCAACATTGGGAAGCAGTCAAGTGGATCTTTAGATACTTAAAGGGTACTATGGGACATAGTATTGTTTTTGGTAGTCAGCGGGATAATCCTTTGGTTGTAGGATATGTGGATTCAGACTATGCAGGTGACTTGGATAATAGAAGATCTACGACAGGGTATGTTTTTACTCTTGGTGGAGGACCTATTTGTTGGAAGTCTATTGTTCAATCTGTTGTGGCACTATCTACAATTGAAGCTGAATACAAGGCAGCGGCTGAAGCTGCAAAAGAAGCTTTATGGCTCACCGGTTTAGTGAAGGAGTTGGGTGTTCAGCAAGGTGGAGTTCAGTTGCTTTGCGACAATCAAAGAGATATTCACTTGGCTAAGAATCAGGTATATCATGCTAGAACTAAGCACATTGATGTATGTTTTCACAAGATCAGAGAGTTGGTTGCATCTGGAGAGGTTTTGTTTCAGAAGGTACATACTGATAAGAATGCGTTGATATGTTCACCAAGCCAATTACGACAGACAAGTTCAAGCATTGCTTGGACTTGTTGAATGTTTCGAGTTGTTAAAGAAGTAAGGTAACCCAACCCACATTGAATGTTTCCTAAAGGGTAGGATATTCGCCAAGGTGGAGATTTGTAAGGTATGGCTCATAAATATACCGCTAAAGAGGACAGGGTTAATTTTATAATTATGTACCAGAGTTATTTATTATACATAGAGATGTAACCTAAACCTATGAGACATTGAATAAAATTTCTAGCGCCGCCTAGGCACCGAGGACGTAAGCACATTACCGAACCTCGTTAAAATTCTTGTGTTCTTTCGTTTACTTTTCCCGATTCTTCAACAATATTGAATCGTACTATCTCGATAGATCGTACTTTTCATGCCCATTCTACGAAATTTGTTCTTGAAAATTAATACAAGTATTAAATAAGTCTAATAATAAGCAATATTGAATTTGAGAGGTATTCTAACATTTTTTAATAAAATATTTGACAAGTTAATCATATTAATGTCCTAAAATAAACAAATGAATACTAACTTTTACTTTGATACAAGGTAAATAGAATGAAAATGGCTATATCAAAACTAAGGCAAAACCACAGGATCTATTAGTAGTAAACCATTTTTATTTTATGTAATAAACATGTAAATGGTGACAAGGATGATCATTTAATAACTTAGAAGGATCTAAAGTGTATATATTATGTTTCTCAAAGCATGAAAATTAAGGACTAAAGTGTACTGAAACTAAAATTTAAGGGGTCAACTCAAATATTTGGTTAAAACATAACAAAACATGCACAATGGCTAAGTAAATGAAATAAAATTTAGTGCTCGAACGAAATGATGAGAACATTGTATTTGGTGACTAAATTGCATAGTTACAAGACTTGAAGGACCCACGTAAGGTTTACCCACGTGCTGAAACACGTAACTCTGCCCCTAAAACGGTATCATTTTGGTGTGGTTATATAACCCTAAATCATGGCAAAAAATGGTATGGTTTTTTATTTGTTTTTTCTCTCCTCTCTTTTCCCAAAAGGGAAAAATAATTTCCCTCTACCCTCTCTCTTTTTTTCCTTCGTCGAGAGGAGAAAAAGGAAATGTGGCCACCACCGACTTTGGCCATCGCGAAGAAAACCTCACCTATACATTACTTTTATCCTCTCAAAAACCTCCACTCTCCTAGCCTCAAAACTCAAAGAAAACCCATGAAAATTGAAACCCTACATAGCCCTAAATGGTTTCAAAAATCACCCTCTATTTGGTTCTAAACTGAGCCCATTAAGCCTCCTAGCTCTAGATCTACAAACATGCAAGGTGATACCTTTAGTGTAGAGACTCCCCTATTCCGACGAAGACGACTTTAGGCTTCCAAGGGTAAGATTCTCTCTCTTTCATTTTTTTATGTCAAAAATGCCATGAATTCCTTCTTTTTGGTTACATTTGATCCAGATTTTATATCAAAGCTTCCTCTTTTTTTCTTGTTTTCATGTTGCATGCAAAAAGGGGAGAAAGATTTCTTATTTGCCTTTTGTCTATTTGTTGTTTTCGGCTTTGGTGGTTTGTTCGAGGAGGGGAAGACAGGGTGAGAACACCTGACAAGCGGTCGGATTCATCAAAGGTACGAGGTAAAATTATTTACCCCGAGGCTTGTTTTCTTCTATGTGACGACTAGCGACAAATCCAGCGGCAATAGAAGACCTCGGGAATTGATGAATCACGGTGATCATACGAGGCGGTGGTGTGGTTGATGTGTATGGGAGCCTAGGGTGCGTGGGGGATGCTGAGTTTAGGTCAAAACCCTAATCATCAAGAAATCAGGGTTATCGGATCTAGGCAGATCCAACGATTGAGATGAGACGGCAACAAGCTTGACAACTAGGGTTTCTCACAAAACCCTAATTTAGTTGGGTTGTTTGGGCCTTTACTTCATTTGGGTTGTAATTTAAATCTTAGGCTTGTACAAACGAATTTTTATTTAACTTACGGGCTTGTTTTCTAATAATAATAATAATAATAAACGACGAAACAATGATTACATTATGTTATGAGGGTTATATATGGTGACAAAATACATTATATTTTTAAAGAGAAAAATTAGGTTTATATTTTAAATTTGATGTTACTAAAAATACATTATTCTTTTAGGTTTTATATATATTTTTTGTTTGAAAATAAATTATTTATAATCGTACTTTATAATGATTCATATTATTAAAATGAGAAAGAAAAAAGTATGGGGAGGTTAGTTGTGGTCATCCTTTCCCACACCCGAAAACAGCAGTCGCAAAGTAATTGGTACAAAGTCCAAAGTTTGTTGGGGGACCACCTCAACTTTATGCAAATTTGACATTAGAGTAGAAAAACATGTTCAATTATATTAATGTCACTCGTACAATTATAGCAAATCCATAACACTTTATAAAAGCTATCCCATGCTCAATTAGAAGGGTTTGTTTTCAACGAAATTAGGCAGCACATTCAAGATTTTGTACCACGCAAAATTAGATACATACTTTTTTTTCCATTTACTAAAATGAAATCATGCAACATTAATGTTTGTGTTGTTTTTTATATAAAATTTTCCTTATACAAGTTAATAAAAAGAGTTTTTAATCAAATAACATTAAGTTTTTCCCTTTTATATTCACACTTATAATCAAAAGATTTAATTCATGTATTTTTAGTTTGGTCTTGTTTAAGCTCTAATATTATCCAATTGTTTAAATAATGTTAATAAATTAATGAAAAAATTATTTTAATAATTACAATTTCACTTTTTGAATAAAAATAGAAATTTTGAGTTCTTTAAAAATTCCACATCAGTTGATTAATAGAATATTTTGAAGTATTTTTATTTAAATTAAAGTATAATATTAATGGTAATAATAAGAGGATGGGATTAAGTTAAAATATTGAGACTATAACTTCAAATTGGATGCAAACCAAAAATTTGTACCTAAGGTATGGGTGCTTAAAATTATGATTTTTATTTTATATGGTTTATAAACTTTTGAATATTATAATTTATTCTTAAAATATGACTTATTTTAAAAAATTCTTGATTTTTTTAATATTTCTAATTCATTCATATTTTTTGACCTCGTTCTAAATTAGTCCCTAAAATTTTTAATGTTCTAATAACACCCCTTACAATCATTTAGAAGTTTAGGATGAGATTGCAACTTTCAAAAAATTTAGGAGCCAACTTAAAATGAGAGTCATAAGTTGAGGATGAATTTTAAAATTTCAAAAGTTTGATATCAATTTTGTGTGAAAGTCATAATTTGGTGATAGAATTAGAATGCTCAAAAAGTATAAGGATTAATTTATAATGAGGGTCATAGTTTGGGGATTCATAGTGCAATTAATTCCTTAAGGAAATGTTAAAGATTCTATTTTTTAGAGTAAATTACGCATTTAGTACCTACACTATTAGTTTTGGTCCATTTAATATCTAAACTTTTAATTTTTTTAAAATATGCGTAACATTTAGTTTTTGTTTCATTTTAGTACCTTATTGTTCACAGAATTTGTTTATGGGTAAATTACATCATTCATCACTCAACTATCTTCTCACTCCTATTTTGGTACTAAAGTTTAAAAAAATCAATTTAACTAGTTAACTTTCAAATTTCTCCTATTTTATTCACTCTAATTTATTTTATAATAATTTTTGTGACATGAAAATATTTATTAATATATAATTGAAAATAAATTTGAAAGTTAGAGTGGTTAAATTAGGAGTAATTTGAAAGTTAAGTAATTAAATTAAAATAATTAAATTTTAGTGATCAAAATAAGAGTGAAAGATAATTGAGTGATGAATGATACAATTTACCCATAAATAAATATTCCTTGCAAATCAACCATTAAGTTTTTAACAAAAAAAACTAAATATTAAATATGTTTTCGAAAAATTTAAAAGTTTAAATAGTAAAACGAATTAAAACTAAAAGTTTAGGTACTAAATGCATAATTTATACTTTGTTTGAATCTAAAATAGAGGCCAGCAAGGGAAGACGGCTTGGGTGAACCCTAAGCAAATGGAAGTTGCAAAGATACGTATTCAAGTGGGCAGGCTTGCAGGCATGATCTACGAAAGTGCTGGTTGCATATGAATTCCATTTCAGTTCATTTTGCAGGAACCCCAAAGCAGTAAACAGTGAATTTGAGCAGATAATTGGGGTCAATTACTTAAAACTCAATTTGTTTCTCTATCTGATCAAAATTCCTTAAAACCAAAACTTGAAAACACAAGTCAAGTCCCAAAATTCCTTTTTTTGCTGTCCAATAAGAATCCAAGTCAACAATAACAACAATAAAGGAAGGCTAAAAGGAACCCAGGAGGAAAAATGGCATCAGACGTGTCTTGTGGGGTTGAATTCTCATTTTATCTGTTGATAATAGTGGGATTGGTGTGTTTTGCTGGATTGATGGCTGGACTAACACTGGGTCTCATGTCTCTGGCTCGTCGACCTTGAAGTCCTCATGAAGTCTGGCCGTCCTCAAGATCGTATCCATGCCGGTATCCTTGTCCCTAAACCCCTTTTTTCCTTCTAGCTGAACAGTTTGGAGTTTTCTTGTTTTCATTGTGTTGGTAGTTGGTTTCTAGTTTTTATTTTATTTTTGATGAATTGAGGATTAAGAGGGCAATTAGCTTTTGGAACTAAGTCGAATCGGTGAGTACCTTCACTCTGCACGGTGTGGATGTAGAAGGGATGAGGTTGGTTGCTGAATTCAGAGTCTTTTGATGGCTCTGTTTTGGTTTTTGTTTCCTCTAAATGCTTTTGATTATTCTGTTTTCTGCAACAGCATGAATTAATAATTAATTTCATGGAGAATTGGATACCTAGTTAGGGTTTCAGTAAGCATTTGAGCTGATCTTATCGTCTTATAGGTGAACTTTTTCATTACACGTGTTTTGAATTTTCTTTTCTTTTCTGGCAGCAAAGATATTTCCCGTGGTAAAAAACCAGCATCTTCTTCTATGTACTCTGTTGATTGGAAACTCTATGGCAATGGAGGTTACTGCATAAATGATTCTTATCATTTCCTCTCTTTGTTGTTGTTGTTTTTTTCTCTCAATTTCTTTCTTTCCATGTAGGCTCTTCCCATTTTTCTGGACAAGCTTGTGCCTACATGGGCTGCAATTTTGGTATCAGTGACTTTGATCCTCATTTTTGGCGAGGTCTGTTGTTAACATATTGAACTAGCCATCTTTTTGAGGAAGTTGCAATGTTCTTGGTAATATGTGTTTGTACATCTGACTGCAGATATTGCCACAAGCTGTCTGCACTCGTTATGGCTTGAAAGTTGGAGCTGCAATGGCACCTTTTGTCCGTGTTCTTCTTTTTCTTTTCTTTCCAATTTCTTATCCAATCAGCAAGGTATAGTCATTATATGAATTTCTATCACTTTTTTGTGAATATTGGTATTTGCTGTACCATACCATCATGTCCTTTCTACAATTATTAGACATGGTTGAAACTAAAGATCAAGAGTATTATTTTCTTGAAAACAGGTATTATGTTTTAAATTTTGTTAATCAATACCATGTACTTTCAGGTTTTGGACTGGATGTTGGGAAAGGGACATGCTGCCCTATTACGAAGAGCAGAGCTAAAGACTTTTGTAGATTTTCATGGCAATGAGGTATTGGATTTTGAAGTTTAGGACCTTGTAGCAATCATTTCCAGTACTCATTTTGTATGAATTTGTACAAGCAACATCCGCCTTGTGGCTTATGTTTAATTGTTTCATGCATTCCTTAGATTTTCTTTATCTGTCAGTACATGTATTCTTTTTTTAGGCTGGGAATGGTGGTGATCTAACTCATGATGAGACAACCATCATTGCTGGGGCACTTGAAATGACTGAAAAGACTGCCAAAGTTGCCATGACGCCGATTTCAAATGCATTTTCCCTTGATCTGGATACAACTCTTGATTTGTGGGTTTGCGGATCCTTGCATATTGCAACCATAGGATTTTACTACTATGTTCTAAGTTTTTGTGTCTTAATCTTTGCATTTCAGGGGAAACATTGAATAAAGCAATGACGATGGGTCATAGCAGGGTTCCAGTTTATTGTGGAAATCCAACAAATATAATTGGACTTGTTCTGGTGAGGTTCTTTTTCTGTGTAAGTTATCATTTTATGATAGTTTCTTGTAGGGTACTTTATATTTATTTGCCATCCATTAATTTTTATTTCTTGGTCTTGCAATGTGATTCTGACCTCTCGTTGTCCTAATTCAATTTATTTTTTTTGTTAAAAAAAACTTTGAGAGATTAGTTGATGAATATGGTAAAACAATGGCAGTGAGTTGTAGTGAGATAACTAAGAGCTACTGATATTCTGATAATGAAAATGGTTCCTGGACCTAAAAGGTCATGACGGCGTCTTTAAGGAAATTCAAATACGCATTGGTATTTTGAGATTTAGCTACATTGCTTGTTTATTTTATCAAGAATTCCTTGGATTTAGAGAATATCGTGATGCCCCTTTGGAGCTTTGCTTAATGCCATGATTATCATGTTAACCATGTTGGAGGCATCTCAAATGCCCTGTCATTTGTTTGCCTGCTCCTCTATCTACAAAACAGTGCATATATTGATTCTGTTTCTTCAGTTCATATATTGATTTTGTTTCTTTGTCTGCTCTAATTTTCTGAATTTTTTGTCGAAGAGTTTACCCAGCAAAGTCATTCTCCTTATTTTATTATATAATATAACTACACGTATATTTGTTCTCCTCTCTTCCACATGGCTTAACTTTAATTTCTTTTTTCTGTATTCATATCTTTGATTGTAGATTCTTCTTACTGATTTGGCTTTAAACATGCAGGTTAAAAATCTGTTAATTGATTCAGATGGTCCAGTTCCGCTGAGAAAAATAATCATAAGAAAAATTCCACGGCATAGAATCTCCTCCTTTTTGTTATAGTACATCTTTTAGTTTCTTAATAGTTTGCAAAGGTATAAGAACATGAGAGTTAGCAATGGATATATCCCCCTTCGGGGTATCCAGAATCACTTTGAAATTCAGTCAGTTTATTGCTTTTGTTTCCCCTACTGCAAAGGAGCTCAATCTATTCTTCTATGCTTTCTATTCACCCTACAGGGTATCAGAGGACATGCCATTATACGATATTCTTAATGAATTCCAAAAAGGTCAGTCACATTGGTGTGGTATATAAGGATCTCAATAAGAGCAAGGAAAGACTTGAATTTAAGGACAACTGTAAGAAGCGCAGAGGCGAACCCGAGACATCCAGAAACGGTGGGAATATACATAATACAACAGAATAATTCTCTAAAACATATTACTTTTCCCTTCTCTTTTATTTTTGTTTCACTGATTTCATGCACAACACTTTCTTAGAAATGGCTTTAAGAAACAAGCCCTGGTCGGTTCTCACTATTTTCCCCCAACTTACTATCCACATTATTCACTAGATAAGAGCTTGTCATGATTGATTCTGTAAGGTTGATCGAGCTTAGCTTCATTAGGTTGCCTGATCTGGTTCTTCTGCGGTAAATATAACCAATCTTTATTTGCTTCCAGATGACCGTAAGATTGGTGTAAGTAACCAAAAGTCGGGGCTTAATTTGGACTCCCAAGATTTTAAGACATCTGTGACTAACAGTGATGGAGGTCAGCAGACAAAAAAGAGTCCACCATCTACTCCTGCCTTTAAGAAGCGGCACAAAGGTTGTACATACTGCATATTGGACGTTAAAGATGGCCCTATTCCTGAATTCCCATCTCATGAAGAGGTAGTTGGTGTTATCACCATGGAGGATGTTATCGAAGAACTTCTTGAGGTAAATCTCTGAACCTTTGAATACAGTGTTGGTAATGCAAAGAATGTGGAATCCCACATTTAGTGGGAAAAGGCTTCCCGGTCTGGTTGTGGCCTGATAGTGAGGAACAACAACTGCTATAATGGTTCATGTGAAATTATATGCTAATTTCTTTCGTGATTCTTGCTTATGACAGGAGGAGATATTAGATAGACTGATGAGTATGTCAACATCCACAACAGGTAAAATTTCACCATTTCTCCGTGTCCAATGGGTATGATCTCTTGTATTCTTGTTCAAGATTAAATACTTTTGTGTGAAAATGGAAGATTGAAGTGATTAATTCAGCATGGAGACATTGTGTCCCACGCAAGTGCAAGTAGTGGATATAGTCAAGTAACAAAGACATCATAGACGTCAAAATAATGACTTAAGAAAATTCTTGGCAATGCAGGATTAAGATCAACATGCATGCACCTCAGGAAAATGTTCCAAGCTTGAATTCAAAGCAACCTTTCACCAATGGTAGTGGCATCCCAACCCCTGCGGGACATTATCCTGTACATTCCCCCGTGTGCCCCAACTTGGCAGCCCCTGGTCCTGCTCCAACCCTTTCAGTCTCCAGTGCTTCTTCAAATACAGGTTCATCTGCTGCAACACTTCAAGTTTTGGGAGAAGAATCGTTAAAGGGTAGGTGAAACTTGAGCTGGTTTTCCCAATACGACATGATAGTTAAATGCATACTAAGAAAAAAAAACAAAGCATGAAGTTAAGATCTAGTTACTCTGGTAAGAACCAATGACCGGCCCTGCTGGTTAACGTACATGCAATCGTATAGAGAATGGATGCTTCTTGCCTTTTGGTTTCTTATCTATGAACTCATATATAGACATCATCCCATACAGAATTAAAAAGATAGATTGTGATTGTTGGCTAAAGGCAGCTTGCAATCTTCTGAGAAAACCAATACTCGTTTTGAATGGAATAGGATGGGGGTGGCAATTAGAATTTGAAGAAATATATGTTCTTGTCAAATTCATGTATTTGATGCAATGCAAATAGTGCAAACAATATAGAAATGAATACAATGTTGTGTTTTCTCTTTCGTGACTGCCATGTAAACAGGAATACGAGATTTGTATTAAACGGAACGTGGTAATGGTTCATTTAATTGCATACTAATTATGCATTCATTAAAATTACAAGATCATTTAATGGTTGTAAATTTGATTAGAAATGAAGTCCGAATCCTCACATTCCCTTGGGCGTTGTATTATTCTTGTGCCTATTGGTTATTTTGACGAAATTCTCAAAACTACAAGTTAAACAGAAGATATGATGGATGACTCGGTTGGTCAAAGCATAAAAGGAAAATGAAGAAACAAACCAGACCTATTGTATTTACAATTACACTTAAAAAGACGACTGAAACTAATTGAACTGATCTTCACTTTGGGAATCAAACCTCGTGCATTGAAAACTGCCTTGTGTTTTTCTCGTTTACAAACCCTAGGCCTACAATTATACTTAAATCAAAATTAAGAACAATATGAGATTCTTTCAAAGTATACTACACACCTTACAACATGTTACACTATTTAAAAGTTTTGGTATTTTGCTATTTGTTTCCTTTTTGGCATATAAGAAACATAAAAGCCAGACGTCTTGGGATTCATAATATTTTTTCGAACCATCTTCAGTAAAGTTAATTTATATTCTGGTTTAGGATCAAAGTCGAGTGAAAAATATATATTTTTCGGTTCAGTTTACCGAAAAGAGTAAATTGAAAATAATACGAACTCATAATGGATTAAATTCAATATGATCCAAATTAAAAAAGATAAACTGAAAATCTCCAATTTAAAAGATACCAAAAAAAATAGACTCAAATTTACACGACTTAAAACCACATAAATACAAGGTGCATTTTACCGTACTAATCTAATATCATGTCATCCGTGTCTGTGCCAAACTCTTTGCAAAGCGAAATCAATCTCTCCCGCGGTTGCAATAACCCTTTTCGCCTATGCAGTTTCTTCTTCACCTACTGATATTAACTTAATACTGAGATGACTTGTTATATTACCAATTTGAATGTCTGGAAATATTAAATTTCATCCAATTTTTAAGATAAAAATAGTGTTTAAATCGATCCATATTTATTAAAAATATTATTTTTATTTAATAAAATAGAGATTTAATTGAAATAAAATAATATATGAATAGATATTATTATAATTATCCCTAAATATATAAAGTGAATTACAATTTTTTGGACGAATATTTTTCACCTTAAACTCGAACCCAACATGATTAGAACATAATTTTAAAAAAATCTGACCCGACCCGAACCCGAATTTAAAAAAATCTGACCTAATCGGGTCAGGTTAGGTCAGAACCCGTTGGGTACGGGTCCCATGCCATCCCTACTCCTATGTACAAAAGGTCAAATAATATTTTTACATTTTCTTTATTATGCACTTTTCACTTCTAGTTGCTCCCCTTTCTGCCTTTGAATTTAATCACCATCATCATTGTCAAGAAGCAAGATTTGTCATGAAACTGAGTGAACCCAGCAATGGATGAAACATGAAAACACCATTGCAGCAAGAAATGTAATACCAAAACCAGGCTTTGGTATCTAAGTTACAAAAAGAAGAAAATGGTAAAGAACTGCTTCTTTCTCAATGGTCTTTGAATCTAAAATTGGTTGGTCTTTAGTATCATTCATAAAGAAGAATCAATGTACCTCATATGGGCGAGAACTAGTGTCATGTATGACTTTCGAAACTAAAATAAATTTTCTCACGAGGAAATCTGCTACGTAATCTTGCATAAGTGGTTAATACAATCTAAAAATGCTCATCGTCACCAATACTACCTATTGGGCTTTTGGTTGTGGTAACTTGAGCTTCCATCTTGCATCTTTATGGTGCTTGAGTTAGAATGTTGCTATATGGTGTTCTTAGAAATAGAAACATTGCGATTGCTGCCAGATTTATTAACTTATTCATATTTGTTAGCTTTCTTAATAAAACGTCTTTAGTTATTCTCTGAAGTGCGCATCAAACGCAAGGAAAATGATTAACTAACTTCTTGAAATTTCATACTTTCATTATTCTGATTGGGTATTTGCATAATGGTTCTTCTTCCCTCTTAGATGCAATTGTTTTGTTAATAAAGTTCATGAAGCCATTTGTATGTCAGGCCAACTGAGTTACTGAGATTGAAACATACCAGCTGTTGTCTTCCAGCATGACTCAAGGCTGGCTTTTATTTTATTTTATTTTTTTGTTTCCAGGTGGATCTGCCGGTGTAAAAGAGGTATTAAGTAAAGTTGGTGTAGAAGAGGCATTTAGAATGCATTGATTAAGTTTCCAAATATTTTCAGTTTGGTCTTCTGTTGGCTGCGTATTACAAAATGGTATGTAAATGGGATTTTCAATCATTTACAATTCTACAACTCTTTAGGATAAGTTTATTCTACAACTCCTGAGGATTTGAGGTTTCAAATGTTCAAGTGCTTCTCCGTCTTTCCTATTAGTCGGGAAAAAGAAAGGCCCGGAGATTCACGTGAAATACATTGATTCTCCTTTATGAATGATATCAAAGACCAACCAATTTTAGATTCAAAGACCTTTAAAAAAGAAACGATATCTTTATGAATATTTTGATCCCTCATAAAGTTGTTCATTCATTTCATTAAGCAACTTGTAAAACTTTGTTCTTCTCCATTTGGCTCTTCAACACATGCCCTTCTTCCCATATCAGTGAAATCATTAACATCATTGTCACAATCATTTTCTCTAACAGATTGATGATGATTGTGCATATTAAATGCATCTCACAACATACCTTCCATGTCATATTATCTAACGGATCGATGGTGAGAATTAGAAGGATAAGTCGAATAACTCGTGGAAGAAGATCTATGAGATGTAAACTCTCCATGAAATATCCATTTTTTTATATCCCTGAACAAAGCCAAAAACAACTAGATGCTCGTTGACAACTTTACAAATGTGCCAATTAATGTTAGCACACTTCTTACAACGGAAAAGAATCATATTCTCTTTGCTTGCATTCACAAAATCTAAATTTAGAAAAGTTTCGACTCCATTTCGATAGCCGTCGCTTACCCTTGACAAATCTGTTGAGTCAATCGATCGGATGAAATAGCCAAGAGGGGTGAATTGACAAATAAAATTTTGGTGGAAGATTAACAGAAAATAAAAATATTTGTACAGCGATTTAGAGTGGTTCGACTTTCTCAACCAAAGTATACGTCCACTATCTTAGCTATTCACACTAAGGATTTTCCACAAATTCACTAATTTGTCTTTCTTTTGAGGACAAAGAGTAACCTTATAACTCCCTCATGAATTATACCGCAAATTCTTGAGACACTCTCACTCAAAGAGAAAATTACAAATTTCGCAAACTTAGAAGGAAAACCTCACAAGGTAAGATTGTTTGCACAGTTCTAGAACAAAGAAAGAACAATAAAAAATGAATATGATTGAGCACAAATTGTGTTCTTGAAAGGAAAATGAATATTGAATGGATGTTGGCTTGAATTGCTCAAACTTGATGTTTAAAGCTTTCTATTTTGTTTCTCTAGCTTTTCTTCTTCATCAATGGTTTCAAGACTTGTTTAAATACCCCTTGAATGAATTCTGAACAATTGGGATGATCATGGAGTCAATAGAGTCGTTGTTGTATGTTTTCCACTTCAAAAAGCTGTTGAGAGTGTATGGGTATCGGTACTCCGTTAAGGGGGTATTGATACTACCTGTATAAAATTCAAATATTTCGACCGTTGCATAACCAACAGTATCGATACCTCTCACGGTATCGGTACCCATTTTGCATTTGATGTTTGGCTCGGAGTCAAAATCACGTAAGTAGTATCAGTACCCATAACCATGGTATCGGTACTACTATATAAGGGTATCGATACCTTGTAGGGTATCGATACCTTGTAGGGTATCGGTACCTCTTTTTTATTCGATGTTTGAGGGGTATCGATACTGTCCAAGGAGGTATCGGTACTACCCTATTTAAAACTCAATTTTAACTCGATTATGGTTCGAAATACTTTGTAAAAATTATTTCAAAAATATTTTAAAAGTGAAACACAATTTTTCATTTAAGAGTAAAATTGAAATTTGAAGACTTGGATTAATATTTATAATATTCGAATAACTAAATTATATATTATATTTGAAATCGAATATAAAATCTTAAAATTCATTAACATTTTATTTATTATATCAAAACATCAAAATGTTTTCAATAATCTCCCTCTTTTTGATATAACAAAACATTTTAGAAATTTTAAGATTTTCTTTTGAAAAATCACTTTGAAAAATTATTATTACTCCCCTTACTATATTCTCCCCCTTTTTGTTAAATCAAAAAGACTATATAAATTTTAAACAAAATAGCCAAATTGATGTATAGTTTAAGCTGCTAAGATCAAGCCAAGAGAAATATTAGCCATTAGTCCACATAATCAATATTCATAAACAATATGCAATTGGGATTGGTCATATTTGTACTAAGATGCAAAAGCTAAGAAATCAACATAGATATTCACTTAAGATCAAAATATTAATCATTCAAAGTCAAACATTCAACACAAAAAATATCCAAATAACCAAACAACCAAACATCCAACATATAAATCCATCAAAATGTTAAGACAATATTTAGGTTCAAAACAGAGATCAACTAAAAGAAAACTAGCAAGAGTGGGCAATCATCTGTAGGAGGATCGGGATCGAATCGATGTGCTCTAAGGAAAGCAACATCGCGAGTGAGTGAGTCGAGCCTCTCATCTACTGTATTGAATCTATTTTCCATTGCTTTGCGGTGAGCTCGATTTTCCCTTTGAGTCTCCAACTGTTGAGTTCCCATAGCAGTCAAATGGGACTCTAAGGATACGAACCTCAAGTCCAATGTCTCCATAAAAGACTGAAAGTATGAAGACAGTGTATTATCTTGCCTAGTTGGCTTATCTTCGGGTTGATTTACAGGATCGTCGACATCCCGTAAAAGATCTTCAAGCTCTTGAGTTGGAGCAGCTCGTTATGGGCTAGCATCGGGTGTTTTCTTCGTTTAGCGAACCCAATTATCTTTGTCACCCGTCCATCCCGATTTTCGAAGAGATATAAAGTTTATTTCGGAGGTTAGTGGGATGCCTACATCAAAGTCTACCTTAAGACCTTCTTTGATAAACATGTTACTTAGTAGATAACCATAAACTAAGGTTTCAACTCATTTTGAAGAAATGTTGTTTACGTTTTTTACAAGTTCCCCAAAGATAATTTGAGGGAGATTTATTTTCTTATTATGTTGGATACAATGTATCCACCATAAGTCAAGAGCTCTAAGCGTGGAGTATTTTACTCTGGATGCTCTGATACCAATTGTTGGGATTTACGAAAGCATGAATTGACAACCGAAAGGGTTCGTCGATAGGGGTTGGATCAGTTTTTGTGTTTAGGGAGTAAGGAGATTGAAAGATAGAAAATTGCACAGCGATTTATAGTGGTTTGACTTCTCAACCAATTCAACATCCACTACCTTAGCTCCTTACCAAGGATTTTCCAACAAATTCGTTAATTTGTTCTTTCTTTTTCAAGGATAAAGAGATAACATTTACAACTCCCTAGTTTTTCTTGGGTTAAACTAGAACCAATCCCTAGCTTTTAACAGGCTCAGCTAGAACCAGAACCCCTTTACAAGGAAAAGAAATGTAAACAAGAAAACTTCTCTAAGGTAGGTGTTTACAATAATTAAGCTCACAAGAACAAAATATTTACAAGAGAAAGATTAAATAAGATTGAAAAACTTTTCTCTTATGTTTGATTGCTTGGATAGTTCTCTATATCCTTCAACTGTCATCTGCTTGTTTTTATAGCTTGAAATGAGTTTGAAGTCGTATCTAGCCGTTGGGGATTCATTTTTTTCAAAATAAAACTTCCCAGAACAAGTAGTATCGGTACTCCTTCAATGAGTATCAGCATTACCTTTGTAATATTTGAATTTTTTACCGTTGGGCTTGATATTATTGTAGCAGTATCGATACTACCGTAGCAGTATCGGTACTCATTTTGCATTCGATGTTTTTTAGCATCGACACTGTTCATTACTGTTCACACAGTGTCAGTACTATTCATACAATATCGATATTTTCATACAGTGCAGTACTATTCATAAAAACATTTTGTGCTCAATTTCAAATTAAATGGACTTTGAATTATTTTTGAAAACTTTGAAAACCATGAATGAATTCAATTCAAGTCCAAAAACATTTTTCCATAAATTTTTATATCAAAACATAGTTCAACAATCTCCCCCCTTTTTGATATAACAAAACATTTGAAAAATTGTTTTTGGCAAAACTCCCCCTTAATAAAATATTTAATGAAAAATACCAATTGTTGCCAATTGTTGGAAAATATATGAAAATGTTAAGCTCCCCCTTTTTCATTATGAAATTGAATATTTTTTCAAACCATACTTCTCCCCATTTTTGTTATATAAAAAATAATTCATCTTTAAAGTTCTAAAATAACTTTGGAGAGTAAGTGATAAATTTGTCATTTAAAAATTATTTGAAAAAATCAAAGATCCCCCTCAATAAGTGCATTTCCAAACAAAAGTTAGCTTTAAAAACTTGCACTTAAACAAAATTGAATTTCAACAAAGAATAAAAACATATTAGAACCACATGAAATTCAATATATCCAAGTCTAAAATACTTTATGCAATATCAATTGTTGAAATTAAGTGCATATGCATAAAGTTTTCTAAAATGTTATGCATTTGAAAATTTTTGATATCAATTGTTAGAGAGATATCATTTTCATTTAAATCACATGCATAAACATTCAAATTTAAGTCAAAAAATTACAATTTATAAAATCAAAGTATTTAAAAAATTGATATCAATTGTTAGAGAGATATCATTTGCATTTAAAACCAATTTTAAACAAAAATCCTTATGATGAACAAAAATTATGAAAAATCATAAAAATTTTAAAATGTTCATCATAAACATTTTTCAACATACATGAGATTAAAAACAATGCATAATAATTTAAAATAAAAAACCCATGCATGCTTAAACCCAAATGTGCAACCAAATAACTAAAACAAATTAATTAAGCTTAGAGGTTACCCATTCCTTTTCAACGTGTGGCTAGAGCATTTAAGCATCATCACTTTTATCATCATTGCTCCCATACACCTACAAGAGACATGTATTTGGATTTTGCTATCCAAATTGCATTGGATCCTTGGACATTAGTTTCAATGCCCCTTGTTCCCTTAGGAACCCATACTTGTCTAATTTTAAAACGTTTTCCTTTCTTTAATGGACAAGTATGTTCCAAATGACCATGAAAATGACAATGTGAGCATTTTTCCATTTTTAAACATAATGTGTTGTTTTTATAAATTAATTCTTTTTCTTTTGTTAAGCTTTCAAGCTTAACTTTTAAATCAAAATTTTCTTTTTTCTAAAACATTGATTTTGACTTTTGAAAGCTCTAAATTATTTTTGCAAAGTTTCATTTTGATTTTCAAAATCAACTTTTGCTTTCAAAACCAAATTATTTTCATTTTTAAGTTTTGAAATTAATTTAGTATATTTGGAATTAATGGTCTTAAATCCCAAATACAACTTATTATAAGCATCTTGTAACTCATCAAAAGAATATGAATTAAATTCATTTGAGTTAGAAGATACCTCAGGCTCTTCACGAACCATTATATACACCACCTTTGTTGGTTCTTCTTTCTTGTTTTCATGGATTTCCTCGAGCTTATTCCAAAGCTCCTTCGTACTTGACCACGAAGAAACTCCTTCATAGATTTCAGGACCAAATGCACAAAACACCATGTGCATGGCCTTGGCATTTTGTTGAGCTTTCTTCCGTTCTTGGTCACTCCACTTCTTCTTCTTCTTCTTTGGAGAAGAGTATCCGCTCTGGATCATCTCCCGTGCATCAAGATCATTGGCTTGAATAAATAACTTCATTAATTTCATCCAATGATGGTAGTTGGCTCCATTGAAGTATGGAGGCTTGTTGGTTGGTAGGGAGTCTTCCATGTTGAACGAGCCGGAGGTAGAATCCATTTTCTTAGTTATTTCAGAAATTGGTAGATCTTCTTCGAGGATCGTCTCAAGGTGGTTAAACCTTCTAACGAGTTAAGCTCTGATACCAATTATTGAGTTAATCGATCAAATGAAATAGCTAAGAGGGGGTGAATTGGCAAATAAAATTTTGGTGGAAGCTTAATAGAAAATAAAAATATTTGCACAGCGATTTAGAGTGGTTCGACTTTCTCAACCAAAGTCAACGTCCACTACCTTAGCTATTTCACTAATTTGTCTTTCTTTTGAGAACAAAGAGTAACCTTACAACTCCCTCGAGAATTATACCCCAAATTCTTGAGACACTCTCTCAAAGAGAAAATTACAAATTTTGCAAACTTCAAGGTAAGATTGTTTGTACAATTCTAGAACAAAGAATAACACTAAAAATGAATACGATTGAGCACAAATTGTGTTCTTGAAAGGAATATTAAATGGATGTTGGTTGAATTGCTCAAACTTGATGTTTAAGGCTTTCTCTTTGTTTCTCTAGATTCTCTTCTTCATCAATGAACATTGGTGATGATCATGGAGTCAATAGAGCTGTTGTTTTATGTTTTCAACTTCAAAAAGTTGTTGGGAGCGTATGGGTATCGGTACTCCATTAAGTGGGTATCGATATTGCCTTTATAAAATCAAATATTTTGATCCTGCAAAACCAACGGTATCGATACCTCTCATGGAATCGGTATCCATTTTGCATTCGACGTTTGTCTCGGAGTCAAAATCACGTAAGTAGTCTTGGTACCCATAACCATGGTATGGTACTTCTATATAAGGGTATCGATACCTTGTAGTGTATCGATATCTCTTTTTTATTCGATGTTTGAGGGGTATTGATACTGTCCAAGGAGGTATTGGTACTACCCTATTTAAACTCAATTTTGACTCTATTATGGTTCGAAATACTTTATAAAAATTGTTTCAAAAATATTTTAAGAGTGAAACACAATTTTTCATTTAAGAGTAAAATTAAAATTTGAAGACTTGGAGTATATTTATAATATTCGAATAACTAAATTAAATATTATATTTGAAATCGAATATAAATCTTAAAATTCATTAATATTTTATTTGTTATATCGAAACTTCAAAATGTTTTCAATAAAATCCATTCAACTCTTATCTATTTCGTATTTCTGGAATATCAATTTTAAATGTTAATTGCTAATATTATAGAGAAAGGGCACAACTAAATATAATCATTACATTTCAATTTCGGCTATTTTCATCAATTAACTACATTAATCTTATATTCATTCTTTTAACTTTATAGCTTTCCATCTCAATTTGTCAATGTAAGATCTCAATAAAATCTATTCTCAGTACTTAATTCTTCAACATTCTATTTTTCAGTCGGTAAAAGAATACCATTAAATTGGACTTCCATAAAACTGTTCTTTTCAATTAAAGGGTGTACGTCAACCAAACAAACATGGTACTTCAGTTATACCACTATTTACAATAACATTCATGATACAAATAACAAAGGGGGCATATTCACTTAAACCAAACTAAATCCTGTAGAACACTAACAACACGATGTTTGAAGAAACTAGTCTAAGTTTTGAATTGATAGCTGGAGCGGTATGATTTCCTCAATAATCCTACAAGTTTGATTGCCTACTTGATGAACTTGGTGAAGTAAACCCAAGATCTCAATGTTCACTTTCAAGTTCATTTTACCAGACATATGATATTACTGAAGCAGTGGAGATATACTTTTTGAGACCATCGTTGATGCATGATATGTGTTACTTCATTTTAGTATATATAGCTATTGGCTATATAGATATTGGAGTGTTTTAGTATTGTACTCGAAGAAAGAATTCTAATTTTTTTAGGTTCACTTTTGCAGGAAAATTATGTCTTACAAAGTTGTTATTAGAATAATTGTAATGTTTGTTGCTGAACTCAATTTTCCCTAAATTTTTCTTTCTCTTATTTGGAAGGATGGAAACATGGGGTATTGATACACAATTTCGTTCTTAATTTGCCTGTGATAGGCATCAAAAGTTTGTATTACAGTAAAATTCTTGACCTAACATATTAGGAGGGTGAATTTTTTTTAAAAATTTGTTGGTTATATTCTTCAAACAACTGAATCAATTAACTTAGTAAGACACAAGATAGTATGTACTCGAAGAAAGAATTCTAATTTTTTTAGGTTCACTTTTGCAGGAAATATTATGTCTTACAAAGTTGTTATTAGAATAAATTGTAATGTTTGTTGCTGAACTCAATTTTCCCTAAATTTTTCTTTCTCTTATTTGGAAGGATGGAAACATGGGGTATTGATACACAATTTCGTTCTTAATTTGCCTGTGATAGCATCAAAAGTTTGTATTACAGTAAAATTCTTGACCTAACATTAGGAGGGTGAATTTTTTTTTAAAAATTTGTTGGTTATATTCTTCAAACAACTGAATCAATTAACTTAGTAAGACACAGAATCAAATTCAAACAGAGTCTTAAGACTAATTTACTCAAGAAGCCATGTTTAAGCAATGAATAAGCTCGCAAAACCTATAGCTAAGGGGAAATGGAATGGAACTGACTATCACTACTTTTACATTCAAAACAATTTCCTCAATTTTTCCAAACAATATAATAAAAGGATTTAATCAATAATGAATGAAGATACAACAATTGTAACACCCCCAACCCGTTCCCGACCCGAATACGAGTCTGAGATGTCTATCAACCTTTCAATCATTTCTTATATAATAGAGGAAAATTTAAGATTAAATTTAAACATATTGAATTTACATATAACTTAAAAAGTTTACAAAAACTGTTCAGAGCTTATACATTTTAATCCCTTAAATACATGCCAACACTATAATACAACAGGAAACCTACTGTTGATTCTTCTGATCTGATCTTTGCAGAAGTTACGATGTCTCTACTGCCTATTTTCTCTTTGGAACTTCTCTGATCCTACGTGTGAAACACTCACACACTAAGTCATAGACTTAGTGAGACATATAAATGAATAATAGAAACTCTCATTATTGAAAAATGCATGTACATTAAAAATTTCAGATGACGCGCAACTGTGTGTCATTAATCTATGACGCACATTTATGACACACATTTATGACGCACATTTATGACGCTCATTGCGCGTCATTGAAGCCACCGTCATAAATTAAGATGACACACATTTGTGTGTCATAAATTTATGACACGCATGTATGACTTACATTTAGCGTCATTGAAGCCCCCGTCATAAATCTGCTTGACTCACATTTGTGTGTCATAAATTTATGACACGCATGTATGACTTACATTGCGTGTCATTGAAGCACACGTCATTAAAAAACGACACACGTTCGTGTGACGTGATTGTATTTCGTAAATTATATATATATTGTAGATTGACAAATAACAAACTAAATCACATTTAATGCCTCATAAAGTAAATCTATGTATATTATATATAAGCAATCCATTTGCATACAAATATTCACATTAAGTTATCAAAAATTGTATTAATCATATGTCGATACAAATATCACAGCAATAAAGCTTACCACATAAGATACCCATTCTTTGCGAATATCATCAATGTCATCATCCGTGTATTCTTCCTTCCCATTGCCAACCTAAGTAAAAAAATGAATAATATATAATTTGTACTTATTTAAAGTGAAGTACATAATTAACTATTAAGAGTACTAAAATGACCAATTTTACATATGCATTCTTTGAAGTATAATAACATTATGCAAAGTCATCAAATCAGCATTATAAAAAGTACCAACTTTGTTCACAACAATAACAACACGAATAATAAACTTATGCACTATATGATCCGAAAATCAACGATGTCTATACTTTCAATAAAAAAATATATGGCATGAACAACTGAATCGGGTTAATCATATCGCACTGGGACACTATTTGGTTAGTTATATTTGGAGGAATGTCAAATCGAGGTTAGTGGTTTGGCCAAGATTTTTAGACCCAAGACGCTGTTCACTTGAATCCTATTTCAACTGCAATTAAGAAGCATTTGCATAGATGCCAAAGTACCAAATGGACATCTCTTACATATCAAAACCAGAAATTTCTTTAAGATAGAGAAATGAAGTGCATGTGTTCACTGAAGCTCACCAGGAAGAAGTACAGTATGTGGAGAGAAACAGGCTTGATCTTGCAGTACCAAAAAGACCTTTAGCCAATATTGTGAAAGGCCTACATCAAGCAAAGAATATTAAGTCTAAATAAAAACGCTTTGTAATATAAATAACTTGTAGGTCTTATAAAGACAATTACAGGACAATCAAAAGAATATAAAACAAAAGCCCTGATAATCGTGTTCTTTTTTCACGTATTGTTACGGTAATTGCTTATAATGACTTTAGAAGAACGAAGAATAATGTGAAATGATCATCGAAATTCAAAAGATCCTAATTTCATAGTTTCATCTTCACTGGCAGTGGTTAGTTGGAGTCAGTTCGTATGTGGTCAGGTGAAGACGGAAATTGGTAGATGGGTTCACAAATTGACTAGTTTGACACAGAAAGCATTTTGTTAAAATGACAAAAGCAAAAATGAACAAAAGCAAAATGAACAAAAGCATTTCGTTAAAAGTCCAAACTTAATAAAAAGAAAGTCTGGTTTTGCCAGTTTAACTAGTTTTTCAGGCTCTTGGTTTACAGTTTTTATTGGCTCTTAATTTTTTTATTTAACTTACATGGTTGAATCGTTAGACCAACTAGGTCTGAATGAATAGGTTGATCCGGTCAGGCTTGTATTACCTAAATTCTTTAATCATTTTTGTGCAAATAATGATGAAATGGCAACTAATTCAGTCTTAGAAACTTTGAACATACCTGCTAGTAGTGCACAATGTAGTCCTGCATGATATAAGAAGTAATTGATATGATTTTAGTAAAGATTTCCTAAATGAATCCCCAAGTTACAGAGAATAAAAAATAGAGGAAGGAAAATCACCATAGCTGAGTGCTGCATTCAGGGAATTAACTTGCAAGAATGCATATATCATTATTTTGATTTTTGAATTAAACTATATACAAGTACATTGAAACCAATAGTTCTGGCCCAATTGCAAATCTTAATTTATTTTGATACATCCTGGTGGCTCGGTATAAGATGTATATACAAGCTATGCCGGTCTTTGGAAATAATTAAGATCAAACAAACACTAGCAAGAAATTTATAAGGGTCGCAGGCTGCCATCACCTTTCAGGAATAACAGAGCTATGATGCACTGACGCTCTTTGACATGGAGTATTCAAATGTTGGACAGATATAGCTCTGATATTGCAAAATGTATCAAACACACAATATCAAAAGAATAAAATAAAGTATCAATTTACATTTTAAAAATCAATTAAAAATTAATTTTAAAAGTTTTAAAAATCAATTAAAACTAATAAGTATCAATTTACATTTTTATTGTATATTATATAAATATTTTTTTAAAGTGTCCTGCCATGCTCCTAATTTTTTGAAATCCTAGTATGATTATGTCCATGATGTACCCCTATTGTGTGTCTTTGTCTGTGTATCCGAGATGATATGAAGTTATAGTCATCATTGGAAGATTTTAACACGTTACTGTGATGCCAATAACTTTGGATGTAAATGCAACAGAACTGTACCGGTATAGAAAGATAATGTCTTCAACATTTGTAGAGTTCTCATATGGTCGTAGCACGCTCATGGTGTAAAATTTTATTTTCTCAGACTGAAAATGGTTATAGAAGGGAAGAGTGTAAGATCAATAAGTTAAAAGGTCAATGAGTGTATGTGTGCGTGTTTTTCCCTTATTAATCTCTAGATGAACATGCCATTAATTATGAGAATACAGTAATGTGTACCTTTGGTAAGCAACTTTTATTAAGTAACTTGATCAAGTGAGTGCACACCAGAACCTGCAAAATAAAAGTATTGCATGCCCCCAATAGTTTATTGATAACTATTATAGTAAACACACAGTCAATCATTCAATAAGTTACAATTTCGCTTAAATTCTTTCATAACTTCATATAACCACCATAAATATTATGTTTCAATTAAATCAGCAGCCAAACAACAAATATGCCTTCCTGAGCTTGGAAATAAACAGTGGTGAATGCTAAAGCCAAGTAATTAAACAAGCTGAGCAAAAAACTGTGGAGTTTTAGTACTTAGCTCCAGATGAGAGTACACATATGTTACCAAGGGTGAATTTCGATATAGATTTCGCTATGAACATATTACTTCTCCAGTTTTTCCATATTTCAATATCAAACCTTAAATCAGAATATCAAAACATGTCTGAGATGGATAAGTGGGGGTAAACACATATAGCAAAACATTTTTACTCGTTGACATAGTAGAATCGATCTACCCATCAGATTATAACAATAGCTGATATTTTGTGGGAGGAAAACCAGATCAGCAAACCTTTGGTGGAACATCTAAGTTGACAAAGCGTTATGGTCCCACCAAGAAGACCAATGCCATCTAAATTCAAAAGGATACAATACCTCGATATTTGTGGTACTGATAACCAGAAATTATATATATGTGTTATGAGGTAAAGAGTAGACACCAACGTCTGTCAGGGTTCCTTTACCAAATTCATCCACCAAAACATAAAGACCGTGAAGTTGTCTGCCTGTGAAATTATCACCATCAACATTAAAAAGTGGAAATTTCCTAAACGGCCCAAAACTCTTTCAAATAAGAGATGACAAAGCTGAAATTTTGTAGCACTCTATTCAAATTTACAAAGCTACTTTAAAATCCAAATCTATTTATTTGTATTATATTTGATTATTATCTGAATCAGACCAAATATACGAGTCCCTCAAATCTCTAAATTTAATATGACAAAAGTAAAAAGTAAAGCAATTACTGATTTGGATATATGATTCAGAACCAGTTACAAAAGTAAAGCAGATTCGGATAATGGATATCATGTTAATATCTGCATCCACTCGAATCTAGTCAATTAAAATTGCACTATCCAAATCCTTAAATATCCAATAAAAAATCAGATATACGTAAATATCCAAAATTGCACTATCAATCAGTGTACCTTAGCTCATTCCCACTGATGTAGATCTATCATAAAAGTGGACTGTTCTGTAGTCATAAGCTTGCCTCCCATCGCACAGAATATCCTATGAAAATGGGAAACACGGTTCCTAACATACCAGATAAATACTAACAGATACATAATTTTAAGAATGAATTTAGCAACAAGCAGAAGTTACCTCAATTAATCCAACTGTTGCAACATCACCAGGTACAAAACTTCCAATATGAGAAGGGAAACAATTAAAGCCACCTAGGAAAACCATAAATTTGTAAGTACAATAAAAGGATGATTTTGTAGGCTACTAAAGTATTTATCTCCAAAGTATCATGAATTTAGTATTTCAAATAGGTACAGTTACATAAATCCATCAAAACTTGGCAAATGCACGCACAGAATCACACGCCTTTTACAAATATGCTTCCACTAGAAAAGTACACCAGACTCACCTACTTATAGATGCTTTTCCTTGAATAATTAGGACCAGTGATGATATGAATCCTTCTTGAAAATAACATAACTTATAATTTGGAGGGCGGGAAGAACTTCACATGAAATATTCAGATAAGGCTTTTCTAGATGAGACGCATTTTCCTGAGATTTTTACATGCTACCATTGACTTTTAACTCAACTTACCTTCATCAAGAATCTTTGTGTTAGTAGGGATAAATGTATCTATGTCATTTCCTGCAAAAATGCATGTAGACCAGTATGGAGTTGTTATTTCTTATTAGAGAAAAAATGATGTCACTTTTAATAATAATTCTCTTGATAGTTTTTTTAAGAAAGAATTGTAAAATTGTAAGTAGATGGTTCCTTCATTCTATTTTGTATATCAAGAATGGTCTCCATGGTTAAAGTAGGCCTCACATAATTGTTCTGGCGAGCAACCATTGCCAATGACAACAGGCTAACATCAATATGAAGATATTATTGTTAGTAACACAACTACCTCGGACACATTTATGTTTAGAGAAGAGAAAAAAATAGAGATAAAGAGAACCTTTTATCATTCTTACCAATCAAGTTCAGACACAAAGTTCACAGCCTTGTGTAAATGTTGAGAACGTTAATACGTCTTAGACCAAGTCTCTGATAATTGCCCTCTCCATATCTTCGTTAATGAATTTAAGAATTAATGTTACAAAGAAATTCACTAAATTCACGTTACCTTGTTAACTAACATGACCTTTCACTTGCTAGGAGCAGCATGGGCTGGTATACAGTTTTTTAAGATGGTTTAATTCGAAACTTGTAAATATTTTTTTGATAAATGAAAATTGTAAATATAACACAGCTGGACTTAAAAACTTAGAAATGAATTACAAAGCATACCTAGAACTTTATGATAAATGTCTCCAAGAAGGTTATCTAATTCTCGTGTCTTTGGAGTACGATAAAAGAATCTTTTTGTTTCTCCATCAGTATCAGAGAACTGATTTTCCATAGCATATTCTCCAATAGATGCAATAAAAGTGGGAATAACAGACACAACCATTTAAATATGAAGACAATATCAACTTAATTAGCCTTGAAAATATAACATTAGACAATTACTAATTTAGCTAGCCATCTAATGCATGCATCAACTTACTGCAAATTCAAGATCTTTAATTCTCGCTTGTGCATATCATCAGTTTCTCTTCAAAAAACACATCAGTATCCAACGACAGACAAACAAAAATTATCATGCTAAATGTTAATTAAGATGTACTTACATTAGAGTAAGATTATGTTTAGTATCACAGGAATTGATTGACACATGGATGAGAAGAGACACAGACCCACCTATTTGATGAATATAAACAATACAAGGGGCAAATTTCTCTTTGCATAAATGAGGAACTTATTCAAGCTCTAACAATGAAAATTATGAGGATGCTAATTTATGTTAATATACATGTATGAACATAAATGATATTTTGAATTCGTAATATAAATGCTTTATACACTAACAAGTGCCTCTTCCAGAAATTCTTGCAATTCCTCTTATATTTGTCTCAGCTCATCCAACTGCGCACAGATGAAAATAACACTAATGTGAGATGTTTTCTAAAAAAATGAGAAAAACATTCCTAGAAAAAACAAGCTATCATCACAGAAAAATCAAAAGTAATGCCTAACCTCATCATAGAAACCCTCTTTCAACTTGTATCTCATAACCCTTCTCTTTACTTTTGCATCTATACACCAATAACTGTGGAAACCCAAATTGAATGGTGGAATAGAGAATGAGGAATACCTGTGGAAACCCTTGATTTTTGACTCCCTCGACTGCATTGTGGTGAATGGCCAAACCAGTGGAGGTTGCAAAGACAAAAAGGGAAAAAAGAGAAACTGGGGGAAACTCATCTGGCGTGAACTTTTGTTAACGAGGGAAGATCAAGCGGGAAATGATGAAAATAAGGGGGGAATTAGAATACGACTCATAAGATGGCACACAATTAAAACTATACTCCGTGTTTTTGTAATTTTTTTTGGATTATGACTATTAAATATGACACACATTATTGTAAGTATAAATCGTTCAGATTTTAAAAAACATGACATTTTTTTATGACATACATGTTTTGCAAGTCTTAAATTAGCGTATGTCATCGTCGTGTGTCATTAAGATATATTTTCTTGTAGTGGTACATAGGTTATGCACATATGCTATCACCACAGCTCGTATAGGGTCTCACTAGGGGCATATAAAATTCTGTCCCGAATGACCTCATGTAGATGTCCCGAAGGACCACATATAACCCTCGACTCTTGACATGCCAACTATACCCCTATCTCTCTTATCACATAACATGGGCTTTCACTTATGTCATTTCACATATCATATAGTCATATAATTTCATATCTTCATATCGCATATATCATGCAATATTCTCATTGAGTCTTGTATCACATTATCACATATATCATATCACATATATCATATCACATATTTTATCTCTTATGATCATATAACTTATTATCATGCATACATGCATTCACATAGATCACATATAGAGATGCTCTTAACATCTAGACATACTCATATACTCATGCACACCTAAGCAACATATCACTACATGCTTGTATTTGGGTACTCATGTAATTTAATATCGGAATTAGACTCATCGCAAGTCTTAATTCCCTAACATGACTTATATTTGATATCATGTACTCACCTTGGTCTCACTTTCCAATACCAATCTCTTATATTTCTCTCGTAAATCTTACTCTGACGGCCTGTTCGAACTTTTCTTTTGAATGATATCTACACGAATATACAGTCAAATAAATATTGGGATTCAAATTACTCGAAGAGATTTTTACCAATGCAAACTAATTAAAACACTAATTTCAAGTTCTCAACTCAAGTAGTACCGGTACTGCAAGCATAATATTGATACCTATATGCTTGTAGTATCGATACCCTTCCACGATATCGATACCCATTTTCAATTATGTAATTTTTCCTTATAAGAATGGTATTGATACCTCCATATTGGTATCGATACCATGGTATGATATTATCCCTTCAGTATTGATACCTCATGAAGATTTGTCATTCTTCTTCCTTATGGTATCGTTATTGTTCATGCAGTATCGATACCCTACGCATAATTTTCCTATAAATTGCCTTGTAGTATCGTTACTCACTCAACCAGTACCGATATTACTGTCCAGAAAATATTTATTAAACTCGAAATTTATCAATACTTCACTTAAACTCCTTTTATTTAACACCCTTCATGCTATTAAACTCAACTATACATACTTAAACCATATTTTATCACTATAGTACCTCATTATCTTCAATATTTCACTATAACTCTTGAATTTAAGAATTTTACTAAACTTTCAATGTGTTCTAAACTTATTTCTAATGCTTTAAACTTCTTAATCCTTCTTATAAAAAGTCAAAATTATCAATAAAACTTCAAAAACTTCTTCATACCAACAATTTATTTCTATACCCTTATTACAATTCTCTTTCTAATTCTCTCTTCTTGTTGTTTTGATCTTATACAAGCTTTTCTTAATCATATATAACACCCAAAGAACAAGAACCAACTTAGAAATTCAATAAATAAACAATCATAATCCAACTCACTTTTGCAATGAAACTTACGAGAAGAAGAAGAAGAATAAAGCAAGAGGAAATGACTTCCAGAAATCTCTCCCAAATCCCACGTGTTTATCTCTTAATAAAGGAGAAAAAATATCCTTTAAGCTGAAAATACCATAATACCCTTTAGTCATTCCATATTTACTATTTATCCAATCCCAAAATATTCATATTTAAGTCCTTGAACTTTCAATTTTCCTAGATTGATAATTAAATTTCAAAAACTTTTATTTTAGTCACTACCCTGATTTTGGGATATTACAAATCTCCATCCCTTTTAAGAAAATTCATCCTCGAATTTCACTTCACACGAGATGAAACAATCCTCTAAACACACTTAACTAATCTTATCTTAGATTACTCTTACTACTAACTTTTTTACTCATATGCAGTCCTCATTGGAAGCTCAATACATATAACCTTGATAGTTGCTATTACTTGTACAAAATCTTGTTTTATAATTTTACTTATTAATAACCATATAGGCTTCTTATTTTTTAGAATAGTTTCTCATACCATATACAAATTCAACACAACTTATTCACTTGAGAACCATGCCCCACTAATTAATCTCTAACAGTTCATTACATATCGCTTCAAATCAAATCTTTCAATTCTCCTTCTAATTGCCACTAGCACATACTATGTTGATCCCAAATCTATTAAAACTAACACTAATTTACCACATTATTTAAATTTACCTACAATAATCTCGGATCCTCGAAATCTTCATCGGTCCTTAAATTATAAACCCTATAAGTTGTAGGCATATCATGTCGAGGGATGACTCAGTCTGATTTCTTCCACGACCTCTACCTTTACTTATCTGAGATACCGTAACAGATTGCTCTCTTTGGACATTCTCATCAGTTACAAATGGACAATCTCGAATAAAATGTCCCATATCACCACATTTAAAACAGGCTCCTGAAACTACTCGGCATACTCCTGTATGATTCATTCCACAATGTGAACATTGTCGGGATTGACTTGAATTTGATCTTTTAGCAGAAGATGCAGATAATTCAAAAATATCTTGAGTTTGAGAATCCCAATCCCTACTTCTATTTGATGGTGATGAACTCGACGAAGTACCAACTCTCTTGGACTTCTGAACTTTCTGCTCTCTAAACCTCTCATTCTGAGCTCTCTCTAGAGCTTTAGCTTGATTAACCACCTCTTGAAACGATGATAGATTCAAAGCTAGCAACAACTATTTTAGCCTAGGGCACAAGCCCTCCAGAAACCAATCACAAACATCCTTTTCAGTCGGGATAAGCTCAATAGCGAAACGATTTAACTTATTAAACTCACATTCATATTCATACACCATATAATCCCCTTGTTTCAAATTCAGAAATTCTTGCTTCATCTGCCTAATAAACTGGTCACCAATGTACTTATGCTTGAATTATTCTATGAAGAATGACTATGTCACTTGATCACTTCTCAATCTCATGGTGACATTTGTCCACCAAACTATAGTTTGACCGCATAACAGCGAAACTATTCCATCTAATTTCTCTATGTCAGAATAGTAGAATCCATCTAACATTAGCTTAACATCGTTCAACCAAAGATCCGCAACAACAGGATCTTCCTCAGCTTCACCCTTAAACTCAGGTGCTCCTAAACTTTTCAATTCTTTAGCTATATTCACTCTAGGAGTTGAGGAGTAATAAGGTTGAAAAAGCGACAAAATAGTGTTTAACGTCCTGAAAAACAACCCTTAATCTTGTACTGATACTACCGGGTGTTCGCTCTTTACTCTGCCTAGTCAGGGCAGGTGAATTGCTACTCCCTTCAGGTCCATCACTTTTCCTTTCTCTTCGAAAACTCTCACGATCAGACATCTAATATGAAACCTATAACTCTATTAGAAAACAACATACTTAAACCATCTTTTATCACTATAGTACCTTATTATCTTCAATATTTCACTATAACTCTTGAATTTAAGAATTTTACTAAACTTTCAATGTGTTCTAACCATTTCTAATTCCTTAAACTTCTTAATCCTTCTTATAACGAGTCAAATTTATCAATAAAACTTCAAAATTTCTTCATACCAACAATTCATTTCTATACCCTTATTACAATTCCCTTTCTATTCTCTCTTCTTGTTGTTTTAATCTTATATAAGATTTCCTTAAGCTTATATACACCCAAAGAACAAAACCAACTTAGAAATTCAATAAATAAACAATCATAATCCAATCACCTTTGCAATGAAGCTTACGGGAAGAAGAAGAAAGCAAGAGGAAATGACTTCCAGAAATCTCTCCCAAATCCCACGTGTTTATCTCTTAATAAATGAGATAAATATCTTTTAAGCTGAAAATACCATAATACCCTTCACTCATTCCATATTTACTATTTAATCCAATACCAAAATATTCATATTTAAGTCTTCGAACTTTCAATTTTTCCTATATCGATAATCAAATTTCAAAAACTTTCATTTTAGTCACTACCTTGATTTTGGGATGTTAAAACAAGGCATCAAAGGTTTGCAACTCAGTAAAGTTTTTACCTAATTGATTAGAAGGAAGCTTTTTTTTAAGTTTATTATCGATTGGTTATTTTCATCTAACAACTTGTTTCATTAGCTTAGCAAGTTGACTGAAATGGATTAGAACTGAATCTTAAAATTAATTTACTAAAAAAGCTAGGTTTAAACAATGACTGCTCATTTTGGGGGGTTAATGAAACATACCATCACTCCTTTTCACTCCAAGACCAATTTTTTTGGTTCTTCCAAACAGTTAAAGAAAATGATTTTAATAAATTAGAAAAAGGATACAGCTAGCATCAAAGGTTTGCAACTAAGTAGAACTCAACGTAATTCAAACTCAACATAATGAATTACAAGGAGAATTCTTTCTTTGTCTTAATTATTGATTGGTTATGTTTGATCGCTTAACTAAGAAACACAAAAGAATATAAGGCAGACATAATCATAAAACTAATTAACTAAAGAAACCAATATTAAATGGTGAACAAGCTTATAGAGAAAGGAGAAATAAGCCATCAATTCTCATTCCCTTCCAAACCCCAGGTTTCCATCCTTCCAAAAAAGAGAAAGAAAAATATTTTAATCAAATACGATCAACACCACCATTACAAGCAAACTTTTGAATGAAAATTTCAACCACAAAAACTGGGTAACCACCAAAATGAAAAAGGAAAAAGTGAAACCTAACGACCTATTACAAGCCAATACGTTGGTTAAGTTTTCAGGCAACATAAATTCTAGCAGCACATTTAGTCATTTAAACATATGTACCTAATACAGCCAAATTATTAGCACATTCAGTTTCCAGTTAAGAATTATGACCCTCCCATTTCAATCATATTAAATCTATCGTTCGATCATCACAAAAGAGCAAAAACCCCAAATAATACATGAAGTCAAAAAGAACAAAAATGGATGGTTTTAGATCACTAAAATGGCACAGTGAGAAGGAGAATAGACGCATACCTTTTGTTGATCCGAAACAACGACAACGGCGTGAAACTGCACATATAATGATGATTGCCCGGGGGTGACTTCGCTGTGATAGATGTCGTTGGTTAGGAAATTTAAGACGGGTGAATGAAACAATTATGGATTTTGAACCCAATGGGTTCAAGGATTGCACAATTATAGCGTTTTTCACTTCTTGCATTTCAACCCCTTTGTCCATTAATGCAAATTAAAACCCATTTCCCTTTTCCTTCTAACACATAGTTGCCTTGCAGACTGTCTCCCTTTTCCTTCTGAATCTTTTCTAACCATAGTCGGACCTCTACGTTTTTCACCTCTTGCATTACAACCCCTTTGTCCATTAATGCAAATTATTTATGTTTAACGAACACTTTTTGTGGATCAATTGCCTCTTTTTAATGATGTGAATGAAAAAAAAAGAAATAAATAAAGGAAACAAAAAATGAAAAAAAAAACAAGTTAGTAAGATAAAAACAACAATCAAAATAATAATTAAAGTGAAACTTTCTACCCCACATAGTTTTATTCTTACCTGGACATGATTTTTATCCCGCATGTTAATTTTTAAACAAGTCCTAACCGTATATTTTTCTAGTTCGCATGCTTTGAACATGAAATAACTCAAGCATCCTAGGTTTTGAAATGGAGTTTCGGGGTGGGCACTAGTTCCTTGCAGCATCCTGATTTAGGTTCTAAAAATGGTACGAAAGTTCTCCTTGTTGGTGCCCCCTTTTGAGCTTGTCAGACCCTCAGTCCTAAGCCCATTACAAGTTTATGTGGACCGAGTTAAACTCAAGAAGACACATTCCTTTATGTTTGTACGGAGAATAAATTCACACGAAGACATAAGGTATATGAATCCCGAAGGTTACTTGCTAGACCTATACGGAGAATAAATTCCCACAAAGGTGTCGCTTTCACCTCCACTTAGGAAAGGGTTTGGAGCTCGGGTATAGAGCCTGATATGAATTTTGAAAAGCTAAAATCATTAGAAAACATCAGTACAACTATTTATTTGAAAAATAATAATCAAATGTAAATAATAAGAATCGAAAAGTTAAATTAAAATTTAAAATTTTCGCTGAAGAAGACAATCGAAAATTAATTTTAGCCTGACTCACTTACTTATCCCCAGCGGAGTCGCCAAGCTATCGTAATTGTCCCTCGGGTGGGCCCAGAATCGGGTTTCTACTTAATTATGTGTTAGAGCTGTCACCGATCTTTTTTAAAATTAGGTTGATCGAACGTCTCAATTTACCATCTTACTTGATCGGCGTTTTACCAGAAATAAATCGGATTTGGGAGTTAATTACAGTCAAGGAAAGATTACACCCATGTATTGTCTTTTCGGTACCAGTTTAATTTTTTGGTTGTCTTAATCGCGAAAATTAAAAGTTAAACTAAAATTTAAAATTTGATCCGAATCACTTACCTTTGATCGATTAAAATTACACCTAAAAAGTTAAAAATATTATATCGTAAAATAAAAATAAATAAATAAATATTAAGTAAATTAAAGAGAAGGGAAAAGGGTTAAATTAAGAAAATAAAAAAATAAAAAGAATAAAAAAAAACGTTACAAGAGGAAATAAAAAACAAATGGAAAAAGAGTTACATTTTAAAAGAAATAAAAATGAATAAATAAATAAATAATAAATAATAAATAATTTAAATGGTCAAATTGAAACAAATTAAAATTTATGGATCGAATTAATTCTAGAAATGAACTGGAAGAGAAAAAACAAAAGGTTAAGGGACTAAATTGCAAAATATTGGAAGTATATTCAAGGGTTGAATCAAAATAATTCAAAATTCATGGAACAATTTATAACATGTGACCAAAATGAATTACACATCAAAGTTAGAGGGACTGCGAAAATAATTTAAGAATTTGCTAATTACATAAATGCCCTCCCTATAAATAGCCCATAAAACCAAAAAAAATCATTTCAATCTCATTTCTCAAAAATATTAATCTCCATCTCTTCCAAACTCTCTCCCCTCTCTCTTATAGCCGATCGAAAACCGACCACCCGCCGTCCATACTACCCCCGATTGTCGCTCTGGCCACTACCACCGATGACCAAAAAACCCAAACTTACCCTCGAGCTTCCTCTCGACCCTTTGAAGCGAAATCCGAGCCCCAAACACCCTAAAAACGCTTCCTAAGCCGTCCATACTATGTGGGATTTAGCATTACTCAACACTTAAAAGAAAATATAGTAATTTTTGTAGCATGTTTCCTACTTAATCCATATCTAAAAATATTAAAACATTTTATCATATTAAAACTATATGTATAAGTTTGAATTGAAATGTAGATATCTACAACTCTTTTAATTCTCTTGATAAAATGATAAAATGTTTTAGATATGTGGATTAAGTGGGAAACATGTTACAAAAATTGCTATATTTTCTTTGAAGTGTTGAGTAATGCTCAATCCCACATAGTATTGGAAACACTAATGGGAAGTGTATTTAAGGCTTGGATTTCCCATTTCCTTGTTGAGTGAAAGAGAACAAGGGGGACTCTCGCGCGCCGCCGCCGCCGCCGTCTCGTCTCGGGTCGGGTCGGGTCGGGTCGGGTCGTGTGGTCGTGGTCGTGGTCGTGGTCGTGGTCGTGGTCGTGGTCGTGGTAGTGGTAGTACGTGTCTTCGACACGTCCGCGCGGATACTATCTTTTTAGAGAAAATTATCGCAACGACACTGTAGACTATCACAACGCGAAATGGAATAACGAACTATCGCAACGCGAAAAGGAAAATCGCGTTGCGATTTTCAACTATCGCAACGCGAATTTGCGATACTGGATATCGCGTTGCGAATTAGAGATCGCATTGCGATTTTGTTGGTCATTTTGGCAAATCCAAAAAAATTGATTAAAATCGTATATTATAAGACATTTTTAGTCACTGAGACGATTTTCTCTTATTTAAATCTAGACATCTTACGAAAAAGTCGCTAATGTCACCCGCTAGTTCCACAATGATATTATAAATGAACCTTTCCCCACACTAATCATTACTTTATTATAACCAACGAAAATGACAATTGATCTTTTGGATTGTACGCCCTGTCCCAATTCATGTGCTTACGTGCTAGGAATTCCATTTGAAGCCATTTTTTTTCTTTATGTACACACCAAAATAGATCGGAAATTCCATCTGTTGTCCCATTTTCCCCCTTTACAAAATTATGGCTTTCCTGTTGTTAATTCAAGATGAAGACCGAGAAGTAGGTAAAAATAGTTTAGAAGTACTTCAACCACACATCACCAATTAAAAGCGTTTTCTAAAGAAGGAAAAAATTAACTGTATCCCACACACTTAAAACATCAAAATCTGAACAACATGAAGAAAACAATCACATGTAAAGTTCCACCTTTATTTAAGTTTAAATAAAATGCAATTTCATCACTTTGATTAGTTACTTGACACCCAATTTTGTTTCTTTTGTAACGGTGGGATCAGTTAAAAGCTCCCAAAAGTGTCGGCTCTCATCTCTCCCTTCCCAGGCCACCTTTTCAAAAGCCTGCCATTGTTAACTATCTTTAATTTTAGGGTAAACTAAACCCTAAACTATTACTTTTATTACATTTTGGTACTCAAACTTTATTTTCTTTTCAAAACCACGCCTATTGTCTAGGTTAAGTTTCATTTTGGTACCCTCCGTTAAAAATTTAATGGTGATATTGACGTGTTACCATAAGGTAACGACACATCATCATTGAAAAAAAAATTATAAAAAATGTCACGTCGGCAATTTTGTTATTTTTAACACCAGGGTACCAAATTGAAACTTAAACTAAAAGGTGGTTATAATTTTGCAAAAATAAAGTTTGGGTACTAAAACGATACAAAAGTAATAGTTTAGGTACTAAACTTATAGTTTACCCTTAATTTTATTCTGTTATTTCCAACCATAAAATATTAAACCAAAGCAAATCAATAGCATCAATGCAGAGTTCACAACTTTGTATTTGGAGACCAATTTGCCTATTGACCATTGGTTTGCTGCAAAGGTTATTACTAAAGGGAAATAAGGAGGGATTGGGATAATAAAAAAGGGGAAGATGCTGATTAAGAAGGCTTGGGATGGAAGCCCTTTGAATTGAACCTTTTCTCTACCATTGCTTGGATTAGAATCAAAATCAGGAAATACTTACAGAGACCCTCCAGAGAGAGATATAGAGCTAAATTTCACGTCAAACTATCTAATATAAAAATTTCAAACTCCATTTTTATTGCAAGCAAGACTAGACTCCCCAACCTACCCAAATTTGAAAGAACTCTCCCAACTAAAAGAGAAGCGGAAAAAGAACATTCATGTTCCTAGAGTAATGAGCAAAACATGAATGTAAAGAAATTTTTATCTTTATTCTAGCTCAAAGAGATTTGAAGAGTGATACCTTGTTTGCATTTCAATACCAAGCATGGAAAAGATATCAGATTTTGCCCAGAAGCTGTTAGATGATCTTCGGTTGCGGAAGGAGCGGATGTCTGCCTCTCAGAAGTCAGAACTTAAAGGGTTCGAATCCAAAGGTTGCAGGTGAGAGTTCCCTGAAATCTCTGCTTAAAACACGCTTGGTTGTCAAAGGATTCCAACATCCTTCCTAGATATCAGTCAAAACCCTGTGGATGTGATTAGAATTTGGTTATGGTTCTTATTCAACGTCTTCTAGAAGTTTGAAAAACAGGAGGCATGACTTACTTGTCCACTTTTCTGAAGTTAATGAATGCAAATTCAGACTGACAAACATAGAAGCCTTGCACATGCATTCAATGCTTGAAATGTATCGTTTTAGCACCAATTAACATCTTTCTTTTCTCTCTTTCTGGAGACATATGATTCAGAACCATTTCACCTAAAGTAGACCTTAAAAATGAGAGAACTTTACTGCATAGCATGGCATAAAGGAAAAAATTTCTGAATGGGTATAAATTAATGGGGAAGGATAGGTAATACATAGCAAAATGATGTATGGAAATCCTTGCTCATCAGTTTGGTGGTGGTTAATGAACCCTGTGTAACGCTAGGCTCATGAAAATAGAGCTTTATCTAGCTAGCAAAACCCCGTCAGAAAGAAACTTAAATGCAGAATTTTACCCTATTCCTTTTGTTGCATGTTTGAGCAGATGCATATGCTTACTCCAAGGCAACCTATAAATCATCCAGGAAACCAGAGGCAGTCAAATCTGTAAGTTTCCACAGCTAAAGTATGGTCAGTTCATACAGAAAGATTAATCAGATAGAATAATTTTATTTAGTTAAATGTTTGGCTTCCTTCAGACTGGTTCTAAAGCTGGAGGCACGCAAAACAGGCCTAGTGGAGGCAGGAAATCAGTCAGCACTGGGCAGGCATCGAATCAGATCGTTCCTTTTGAGGGAGGCAAGAAGCCACAACAAAAGGGAGATCTGTCGATGGCCCTGGATTTCACACTTGAAAATGGAGGAAAGATAAGAACAGAATCTTCGGGAACTAGTTCAATTTTCAGTTTTCTACTGAACATAGGTAGGAGACAGGTGGACTACGGGAAGATGGACAGAAGAAACACAGAGCAGTAAGCAGGCAGCAACCTTCAAGTAGCCAACTCCCTACTCTCTCTCATATCCATATCGAAGAAATATCAAGGGGTGCACAAAAGCTAAACCAGATCCTCCGCGACTGCTCTAATGGCCTCAACTTAAACAGATATTCGATAGAAATTGGAAGTGAATTGTTGAAAGGAGCAATGGATTTGGAGGAGTCTCTAACGTTACTTGTAAACATGCAGGAAACTTCGGATTACTCAATAATGCCACAGAGAAAAAGTCGGTTAACACTGCTAGAGGAGGATGAAGATGATGATGAGAACACCGTCAAGATGGCTGGTCAGACGCAATTGAGTAGGCCGATATTTCTTTTGATAGACCCTCAAGAAATTATGACATTCAAGAAGTTGCAAGAACAGAACTTAAGCTGAGGCTGGCAGCTCTTACCTACTCTTCAGGGGTACTAATTCCAAGCATGACAATAAAGTTGCAGATGCCTCAAATTTACATTCTCACAAGCGGTCGGTTAGCTATGGTCCTGATGCTAAAAGTCTCACTGCATTCTCAGAACAAACTCGCTCAACTCCATTGCAGTCCAAACAAGAGAAGTCCAGAATTCCAAATGTAATAGCAAGCTGATGGTGATCGATGAACTTCCAGAAAATGTAGATTCGAAGGTTACCACAAAAAAGGAATTCGGAAATAAAAAAGTAGAAGGGATAATTACAAAGAGACCAGCACAGGAAAGCATCAAGAAAGCTGAACAAAGGACAAAAGACTCCACAACCCCAGCTCTCCCACCGGCAAAACAGAAGGAAACAATTGACAGCAAGATTCCTCCAGCTCAGGATACAGTTACATCACAAGGAGGAAAAACATGGGCAACTAGAAATGTTAGCACAATCTTACGTTAATGATTTTTAGGAACTCATGAAGAGGGAACAGGAATTTCTTATATCCCACAGCCAGAGACTTGCATACCAGAGATGACAGAGCCACTAACAGAAAGTGAAAATCACCTTAAACTGATACTTATGAAAAGCCAACTATTTATGAACACAGCACAGGCACTTTTCAAACTCAACGTTCCTATCAGCATTCTACATGCAAACAGTCACAACTATCACGATCAAGACAGCAAGCTCATATTAAACTGTGGCTACGAAGTAATGACAAGGAAAGGAAGAAGGAAGGAAGTAAGTGTTCCCATTTCTCAAAGTATCCATCACATCAAACAAAGCAAAATCCTGGGATAAGTTGGTCAAGCAAATGTGCAAGGACTTTGAGAAGTTGAAGTTATATGGTAGAGACGGGAGAGAAGATTCTCCCCTTGAATACTACCTACCAAAAATGCTCGAGGACGATGTCTACAACAAGGAACCAGATCTGAATTGTATGTGGAACTTGGGTTGGCACAATACCATGGTTGGGTTTCATGAGAATGATGACGTCATAAGGGATGCCGAGAAGTATGTGCTTAATGGACTTCTTGATGAGATTACCAGAGATCTTTTCACAAGCGTATATGTTACAGTTTAATTGTAAATTCTAAATATAGAAAATACCCAACGGCTAAAACTATTTAAAGCATAATTTGTTTATGGTTTCTGTTTGTATCACTGAGAAAAAATTTCCACAGCTTTTGCTTTCCCTGTAAAGTACAAAAAACCGTGATTCTTTTTTTATAGCTATGTGAAGATCTGGGAAAGAGCTTAGTTACTACTGAATATACCATTGATCCATTAAAACTTCTTTACAACTAAAACTATAATGAGCTAAAACAGCAAATTCAAACCATTAAGAAACGACCCACAATCCTAAACCAATTAAACCCAGGACTTAAACACCGGTGGATCCAAATCCACCAGTTCCTCTAGTAGTAGAATCCAAATCCTCAACTTCCAACACATCAGGCGTCATTATCTTCTCAATTATTAGCTGCGCAATTCTATCGCCCACTTTCACTTCGAAGTCAATTTCTGAGTGGTTGAACAATATTACTCCCAGAGGTCCCCTGTAATCAGCGTCGATTACACCAGCGCCCACGTCAGTGGAATGCTTCCAAGCCAACCCAGACCTGGGTGCTACAAAAAAAATTATTAAAATCCAAAATTTTATAAAAGTAGAAAACCCAAATTCAAATTCGAGCATCGTAGTAGATTTATACCAACACGGGCGTAGGTTTCTTCGGGTATTGAAATGCTTAGATCAGTAGCGACCAGCGCTTTTCCTCTGGCTGGCACTTTGGTGTCGATTGCACTGTGCCCAAAACGATAAACCTATAAAAATTTATCCCAATCCCAATTGAGATTCATGAACGATAAGACATTAAAAAAAACGCCCACCAAATGTATAGTGAATCCAAGGGTTACCTTGACAGATCGTATCCAGCAGCAAGAGGAGAGCCTCTTGAGGGCAACACCGCTTTTTTAGAGAGCTTTTTTACTCTCAAAACTGAGACTGCGCTTTGGTAAGTTTAACTCCATTGTGACCGAGTTTGGGGATTTCTTGGGATGGCGCTTTGATTTCAGGGCTGTTGTTGATTTGAGCCATGATTAAGGATCCTGAGAACGAAATGAAAATAGACGGTTTATTCCAATAAATGGTGTTTAAATTTGAAGAATAAGAGATTGTGATTAATTATAGGGTAAACTACACGGGTGACCATCAAACTATGGTCATTAATTAATCTTGCCACCGAATTATTTTTTGTATCAATTCAACCATCGAACTTTTTAATTGACTCAATCAGACCACTCTTCGTTAAAAAATACGGACATGTTGACGTGCCCGTTAATAAAATTGGCATAATTATATATTTGGTCTTTAATATTTACACATTCTATCAATTTAGTCACTATTTTAATTCAATTAAATAAATTTAATTATCCAATTAGAACATAACACGTGTCAATACATGATTGAAATGTTTTATTTATGAATTTTAAATTATTTAATTAAATGATTTTTTAACCAAACAGGTGGTGACACGTGTCACCACCCAATTGAAATGAAAAATTGAAGAACAAATTTGTGCTCCAACAGCGTGTCACCACCCAATTGAAATGAAAAATTGAAGAACAAATTTGCGCTCCAACAGATTCGAACTTGCGTCCAAGGGGTAGGGGAGAATAGCCAGACGCCCAAACCGTTGGGCCAAAGCTACTCAATGATTCTAACATATAACGGTTTGTATTTGACTTGTACCGTTAAACAAATTATTTGGTTAAATAAATTTCAGTTCAATTAATGGTTACAAAAAATTCGCATAATTCGATTCGGTTAATAATTTTCAAATAAATTTTGGTTCGATTAATGATTAAGAAAAAAATCATTTATTTTATTCAGTTAATTCGATTAATAATTTTCAAAAAAAATTCGATTAGATTAATGGTCAAATAATTTCAGTTCAATTAATAGTTAAAGAAAATAATAAGTTGATTTGGTTCCGTTAATAATTTTCAAATAAATTTTGGTTAGATTAACGGTTAAGGAAAAAATAATTTATTTTATTCGGTTAATAATTTTCAAATAAATTTAGGTTCGATTAACGGTAAAATAATTTGGGTTCGATTAATGGTTAAATAAAAAAATTCGGTTAATAATTTTCAAACAAATTTCGGTTTGATTAACGGTCAAATAATTTCGGTTAGATTAATGTTAAAGAAAAAAAATTCGGTTAATTTGATTCGGTTAATAATTTTCAAATATATTTCGGTTCAATTAACGGTCAAATAATTTCGGTTCGATTAATGTTAAAGAAAAAATCGATTAATTTGGTTCGGTTAATAATTTTCAAATAAATTTAGGTTAATTTGATTCGTTTAATAATTTTCAAATAAATTATTTTTTCTTAACTGTTAATCGTACCAAAATTTGTTTGAAAATTATTAATCGAATCGAATTAACCGAATTTTTTTCTGTAACTATTAATCGAACTAAAATTTATTTAACCAAATAATTTGTTTAACAGTACAAGTCAAATATAAATTGTTGTACGTTAGAATCATTGGAGAGCTTTCGCCCAATGGTTTGAGCGTCTAATTATTCTCCCCCCTTAGACGTGGGTTCGAATCCCTTAGAGTGCAAATTTGTTCTTCAATTTCTCATTTCAATTGGGTGGTGACACGTGTTACCACCTGATTGGTTAAAAATCATTTAATTTAATAATTTAAAAATCATAAATAAAACCTTTCAATCATGTATTGACACGTGTTATGTTCTAATTAGATAGTTAAATTTAATTAATTAATTAAAATAGTGACTAAATTGATAGAATATGTAAATATTAAAGACAAAATATATAATTATGCAAGTTTTATTAACGGACACGTCAACAAGTCCGTTTTTTTAACGGAGAGTGGTCTTATTGAGTCAATTAAAAAGTTCGGTGGTCGAATTGAGACAAAAAATAATTCAGTGACAAGATCGATTAATGACCATAGTTTGGTGGTCACCCGTGTAGTTTACTCTTAATTATATAATGCGTTTGCAAATCTGGGCGCCAAGTTTCCCGCCATTTCCGAATATTATTTGTTAGAATAGTAACAAATGTATAGTGAAGCACTTTAGGGTTAATTTAACTCTTGCTCATCATTTTTTAGAATTAAATAAATATATATATAATTTAAAGTTTGAATTCTTATTTTATAGTAAGACTAGATGTATTAAATGAAATGAAATTAAGAAAATTCTAAAAAATTTATCTCCTTGGTTAATTAGTATTTGAAAAATGGGATGTGTGTTACCAAAATCTCTTTCAATATTTCATGTAAATTTTGAGATTCTTTGCTCTTTTTATCCAGCCAGATGAAATTTTGATTTTAATTTAAAGTAATGATAATTTTAGTTTGGAAATTTTAGATTTTTTGGTTTTATTTTGATTTAATTTTAGAGTCGTTATCAACCTTTGGATTAGGTAAGTCGAATACTTAAAATGTTTTTATCAAATATTTTTAAATCATTTTAAGACAATAATTGACCTACGTTTACCAAATATTCATTTTAAAGGGTTCAAGAATCGGTTACGTGTGAAGAAGGGTGAACACCCCACAACTCCCAAAATTAGTACCCTCAATTATACATTGCCTAAAATGAAATTTTTTTATATATTTGAGCTTAAGACTTAAAATTACGATCCTTTCTATTTCTATGAACTTTGAAAAAAAATATTAATTATAAAATATTTGTCTCAATAAAGATGATTCAATTCACTCGTTTTATTTGAAAAGGATGTTCCCTAGCTATGTTAATTAACATAAATTAAAATCTAATTATTTGACGTAATTCCGTTAACGCACGACACTAGACAACATTTCCTTTAAATTTTCAGAAAAATGAGAAAGGCAAATATATAACATATGAATGTAGCATTAATAAAATATAAACGACGAATATTATATTTAATAAAATCTAATAGAACTAAACAGGGGTAAATACACAAAACGTGTTAAACAAAGGTAAGTAAACACACGAAATAAATTAAAAAAACAAACATTTATAATTATCAGAATAATTATATAAAGATCATATGTCCAATTGAATATATATATATATATATATATATATATATTATTCAACAAAATATTATTTAAATAAATAAAAACGTACATTTAATTGACTTAGTGAGCAATAAAATATTAAATTTATTTTATTCAAATAACCCTTGGAAGGGCATCTTAAGTATTTGAAGGTCTTCCATAGATTAATCGAATAGCTAAGCAATTTTTTTTATAACTTCATGATATTAATAATACCAAATTTATCATTTAAATATATTCAATAATGAAACTTTTCTATTAATACCTAAATACATTCATAAATTATCAAATATATATATATAAAAACTATATTATAAAACCCTATATTCATACTGTCAGAACCATCTTTCGGTTGGGCCTGGAATCGGGCTTCGACTTGAATAAATTGGATTAGAGTCGCCACCGATCATTTATTTTAAAACAAATGGGTTGATCGGATACCCTATTTCTTATCTGATCTGCTTCTTTCCAAAGATGTGTCGGATTCGGGAGTCGGTTACAGTTAAGGAAGGATTAGCACCCTTGAACTGCCCTTTCGGTACCAATTAATTTGTCGGTTGTCTTAATTACAAAAATTAAAATTTAAACCAAAATTTAAAAAATCGATTCAAATTACTTACCTTTGATTAATTAAAAATACCCTAAAAAATAAAAAAATTGTTAGATTATAAAATAAAAAAATATGAAAAAAGAAGGAAAAAATTAATATAATAATAAAATAAATAAAATAGATAACAAAGATAAATAAAAGTTAGTACAAAAATAATAAAATAATAAAATGAAACTAAAAGAAATTAATGAAGAGCATCACTAGAAACTGAAACTACACCAGAAAGTTGTAGGGAATTTCAACGTTTATATGAAATATTTCCGATTTGCACAAGATACTCTTTAACACTACTTATCGTTATAAAATTACCATAAATCAGCTAACGCAAACAATCCATGGATTTTCATCTATTGCCGTGTCCAATGAGCCCCGGAATATTGTAAGAATCCGCCGTCACCTCCGTCAGATCCAATTCCTTTTGAACATAACATGCGCGTTTCTTTGGCCTCTTCCGCGAGTGACGCCCAACCATAACCATTAAATCCTCCTCGATCTCTTGCTTCGACAGCGACACCGAGAATTCCAGCCGTACCATCTTCTTCTCTTCATTCGCCACCGACACCATCGGCTGTCCTCTGTCTCTTACTCTGAGTGAGTTGATCACCTCATTCCTCGTCGGAGAATTGTAGTTGTTGCTCATCGATTTGCAGTGGATCGTTAGTATCGTACCTGCTTCAGATCATGGTGGATCACTATGTGCGGTTTGCGCGGCAAAATCTGACCCAAGCAGGAAAGCAAGCCGTGGTGTCCCTTACTTCCAATCTTCGTTTTCTCGGACCATATACCAAAAGCCCCGATGGTGAAGAGAGCAGACAACGTGCACCGATGGTCACGAGGAGAAATGATTGGGTGTCTGAGCTGTTGTGAACGGACCACCAAATCTCATGACTTTGGTATTGAAGATGACTTTTGCGTAATGATAAGCTTAGGTTTGGAGCTTGGTGGCTAGTTGAAGCATTTACAAGGTCGTAGCGGGAAGAGGAGAGAGAATGGATTGGTGGGGTTAGGAGAGATGATGATAAGGCTGAAGACTCCATTAATGGTGGATGACTTGAGGTGAGCGAGACCACCTTCCAATTTTAGTGGTTTTTATTAATGTTTTATTTTTCTGACTCCATTTCTGTTCGACAAAACCAGAGAAAGGAAATGGGAAGGGAGAAAACGTATAGCCCTCCAATGGAAAAGTGCATGTCTCCATTATTAAAACAAAAAAATGGTACCCCCCTTTCTCATGGGATCAGAACCAATCAATAAAATCCCCCTTTTCTCATATGATCAAAACCAATAAAAAAAATCCCCCCTCCATGGCTTGCACGTCCCCATCTTTAAATAACAGGAGGGTCCCCACTAAGTTCCTAGCTGATCCCCACTCAAAACAACTCCCTCCTTGATTTATGATGGCATGGTAGTGGTGGAAGGGTAGTGGACTAGTGGGGTTGAACATATGGTCCTATAAAAATAAAATAAAAAATTTATTAATAATAATAAATAAATTATAATAATAAAAATAAAAATATAAAATCCGGTCAAAAACGGGTGTCTACAGCTGCCCCTCTTTGCACATTCTTGTGTTAACAAGAATAGGAAAAAGACGAAAAAGACAACCAGTTTTTGTCTGGTCTTCTCAAATGTGATTGAGCTTCCTGGAATTGGGCCTTTGTCTTCTTTTCGGTTTAAAGATTTCGGCTTGAAAATTTATCCAGAAAGCAATTCATCGCTGTCATCGAGCTGAATGAAATCGAACTCGTCAGGTCTTTGGTTGGCAGATAGCCCTTCTCGACTTAAGTTGTGCTGCAAATGATGTGCCTCGGAGCTGAGCGTAGTCGAACTCGAAGGTCTTTGTTGACAAATAATCCTTCTTTGAGTTGGATATCCTTCGTCGCGAGGTTCAAATCCAATCTAGAGATTGATGCTTCTTGTGTGCACGATTCCCTTCGTCATGAAGTTGAAACCGCGGGTGACCCTTCGTCGTTAAGCTGAGCCTGGAATTGGATATCCTTCATCGTGAAGTTGAAATCCAAGTAAGTTGTATTGTTCCAAGTCCAATATCCTCCGCCGTGAAGTTGAAATTGGCTCTGGAACTGGGAAATTGTTTGTTGACAACCAGCGGTCCCTTCGTCGTGAAGTTGAACTTGCGTTGTCTGGAGTCCAATATCCTTCGTTGTGAAGTTGAAATTGGCTCTGAAATTGGGAAGTTGTTTGTTGACAACCAGCGGTCCCTTCGTCGTGAAGTTGAACTTGCGTTGTCTGGAGTCCAATATCCTTCGTTGTGAAGTTGAAATTGGCTCTGAAATTGAGAAGTTGTTTGTTGACAACCAGCGGTCCCTTCGTCGTGAAGTTGAACATGCGTTGTCTGGAGTCCAATATCCTTCGCTGTGAAGTTGAAATTGGCTCTGATATTGGGAAAATGTTTATTGACAACCAGCAGTCCCTTCGTCGTAAAGTTGAACTTGCGTTGTCTGGAGTCCAATATCCTTCGTTGTGAAGTTGAAATTGGCTCTGAAATTGAGAAGTTGTCTGTTGACAACCATGGGTCCCTTCGTCGTGAAGTTGAACATGCGTTGTCTGGAGTCCAATATCCTTCGCTGTGAAGTTGAAATTGGCTCTAAAATTGAGAAGTTATTTGTTGACAACCAGCGGTCCCTTCGTCATGAAGTTGAATATGCGTTGTCTGGAGTCCAATATCCTTATTGGCTCTGAAATTGGGAAGTTATTTATTGACAACCAGCGGTCCCTTCGTCGTGAAGTTGAACTTGCATTGTCTGGAGTCCAATATCCTTCGTTGTGAAGTTGAAATTGGCTCTAGAAGTGGAAAATTGTTTATTGACAACCAGCGGTCCCTTCGTCGTGAAGTTGAACTTGCGTTGTCTGGAGTCTAATTTTCTTCGCTGCGAAGTTGAAATAGACTCTGAATGAAATTAGAAAGTTGTTTGTTGACAGATAACTTTTCTTGACTTAAGTTGTGCTGTAAATTTCCTTTAAATGAATGATGGCCCCTTTCGCCAAATTTTGTGAGCCGGATATCTTCCGTCGTGGAATTGAAATCTGGCTTGAAAGTGTTAACTGGAAACATACTGCTCATGGTTGAGTTTGTGTCGAACTGGATTTGTTTTGAACTGGTTCTCAAACCTATCTGAAATTGGTTCTAAGATGTCAAGTCGGTTGAGGTGTAGCTTCTTACTGCTGAGTTAATCAACCACCATCCTTCTTTGAAGGCGCTTGAGAATCGAGTATCCTTCATCCTGAAGTCAAAACTTGACTCTAAAAGCTGCAAAAACGTGTATGCTAAAATGATGAATGTGATGCACCTAAGTATGTTTAAGATGCATGCAATATGAATGAATTATGTGTTATCTTCTAGATGGAGTCTCGTGCTTTGTCTGTCAATCAGGTCCTTGGAATAGATCGTGCCCCATTTACTTCACGAGCTTTGGCTTTACAAACCTTTCATATCTGAGACTGTTCTGCTTGAAAATGTTTTTCTCCTTTTTCTTGTTTTAGGAGAGAGACATGATAAAAATATTGTAAAATATTGTTCGCAATTGAATCAAATTGTAAATGTGAGTTCAAAAAATATCAAAGAAATCAAGAGCTCTTTTAATGCTTTCAGATTTACAAATCTTTGACAAATGTTCAAATGGATGAGTTGGCTTTAGGTTAGCCTCCTTTCTAAGGTTTTGGTAACCTAAAATGTCATTTTTTTAAATATCGAAATATGCTTTGGTATTTCAATTGGGTACGGACAAAATGACGCAACTAGCATGATCAATTACAAGACCTTTTATTTCGGTCCTCTGAAATCTTCAATTTGTTCAAGCTTTGTAGGCTCCTCTAACGAAGGCAGTGCAAAAATATCGGTCTAAAAATGAAATTCTTGAGTGCTCGTGTGAAATTGACTATAACAGATGTTCCTTAATTCCCTTAGTCCATTTTACCGAAACTTTATGCTTAGATAAATTCGATTTAATTTACCGTTATCTGGCTAACTGAATCCATAAAGCCGGGGCGTTTAACCAATTGCTTTAGAGGGACAACTTATCATTATAATCATTTTTATCAAGTTAACTGAAGGGTTCATCTCATCACAAAGTCTTCGGCCTGACAAAAGCAGTGGAGCAAACACCGAATTGCCAAGTGTCCGAGCAATGTCATGGTTTGAATGACATCTATTCATAAAGTCAGGGCTTTCGAGTTTCCTCTATAACCAATTGTCTTAGTGGAATAGCTCAGTTTTACGGATTAAATTTCTTAAGATTGTCAAGAAGAACCTGTTATAGTCTAGGTGTTTGTTGAAAGTAAAAAATTTCATCTTTAGAGTTCAATTTTCAAGCAACTGACCTAAACTAGATTCACTTACTCGACTATTCCATCTGTGAAGATCAATATCATCACTGAACGTCTTAAATAAAAAGTATAATAATGTCATATGCAAAAGGTTGCCCCATGTTGCCCGCACCTTATGAAAGGAAAATGTTATATTGGCTAATTGCAAGAGCGGGGTACAGTGTTTGAGGGTATATTCTGGGTAAGGTCAAGGTCCTTGTTTTAAAACATGTTACTTTGTCAAAGATCCGTAACTTTGAACCATTCACAGATTTTCTTAATTCAAATGATATTCAAAGAATTGCAAGTTTACAAATGTGATTCATTGCTCGTCATCATTAAAGTAACATAAATTTATTCAAATTTCTTATAAAAACTTGAAAAAGTGAAAAAAAAACAAGTTCAAACAGAATGCCTCAAGTGATGAAATGATCTCCCTCACTTGGATGCCCCCAAGTTGTTGAAGTCGATCCAGTTCTGGTTACGCATCTTCTGTACGGCTCTCTTGAATGCGTAACAGTTCTCAATAGTGTGCCCTGGAACACCGCCGTGATACTCACAATGAGCACTCTCATCATACCACTTGAGGTATGGGGGCTTCATGGGTTCCACCGGATATGGTGACACTACGTGGGTGTCAAGAAGTTGTTGTTAAAGTTTCTCGTAGATCATGAGAATAGGATTGAAATGTTCTCATTTTTATGAGACATGTGAATAAAAAAAGAGAAAAATAATGTGAACGTAAAGAAATGAAAATAACAAAATGCAAAATATGTTTAAATGCATAATGCATGCAATGTTCGAGGCATTGATCCAAAAATGTGTCTGTTATTAGAAATAATCCTTATTGGGACAAAAGTGTTTTATCTTTTAAGAGACAAAAATATCCTAACAGTTTCTGACATGTTGATTAGTCTTCTGCCTTCGTCTGTCACCGGTTGAATAACCTGTCGAACCACTTTGGCTTCTCCGGATGAGCCGTGCAAATATTGAGTTGCTTTTTGTACTGGCCCAAGAAGTCTCGAATAACTGCATCTCTGGCATTTATATTTTGTTGAACATGTTCCCAACGAATACGTCATTGTAGCCCTCAATTGATAGGAACTATGTGAAGTTCATTTGTTTGCTTCTTGAATTCGTCAACAATGATATCCAATTTCACCTATCGTTTTGCCATTTTTGTCTTTGAAGGGACTCCCAAGATCAATAACCTTCATCTTGTCCCTGCAAACTCTGTTAGTCTGTTCTTCAAAGATAGACTTTCATTGTGCTTGATGTAGACCCGGTTCATTCTTAGTCCTTTATAATGCAACAGAGTGATATACTCTTCAATTGTGGGCACCACGTCTTCCGGATTGAATATGACACATAGTCGTCTTATAGACTGTCCTTTGCATTTTCATCTCTGGTATTACAACCCCTTTGTCCATTAATGCAAATTATTTATGTTTAACAAACACGTTTTTGGTGGATCAACACCTCTTTTAAATGATGTGAATGATGAAAACAAAATGAAAGAGAATAAAAAATAAAAAGAGTTAGTGAGGTAAATAAAAAAATGAAAAATCCTACTCCACATGCTTCAATTCCTACCTGGACATGATCTCTATCCCGCATGCTAATTTCAAACAAATCTTAACCGCATATTTGTCTAATTCGCATGCTTTAAACATAAAGTAAAGCAGGAAACAAAGCAGCCTAGGGTTTGAAATGAGGCTTTGGGGTGAGCTCTAATTCTTTGTATTCTCCCGGTTTAGGTTCTAAAAAAAGGTACTCGAGTTCTCCTTGCCGGTGCCCCCATGGGCTTGTCAGACCCTTAGTCCTAAGCCTATTACAAGCTTGTGTGGACTAAGTTAAACTCGATAGGACACATTCCCTTATGCCCGCACGGTGAATAAATTCACACGAAGACATAAGGTATATGGATCCCGAAGGCTACTTGCTAGGCATATGCGGTGAATAAATTCACACGAATGCGTCGCTTTCACCCTCACTTAAAACGGGTTCGGAGCTCGGGTTTAGAGCTTAGAGATGACAATTTTGAAAAAATCTGAAATCATTAAAAAATGTCAGTACGACTATTTATTTGAAAAATAATCAAAGATAAATAATTAGAATCGAATAAATAAATTAAAATTTACCATTTTCGCATAAAAAGATAACTGAAAATTAATTCTGGCCTAACTCACTTACCTGTCCCCAGCAGAACCGCCAAGCTGTCGGAACCGTCTTTCGGTTGGGCCTGGAATCGGGCTTCAATTTGAATAAATTGGGTTAGAGTCGCCACCGATCATTTATTTTAAAACAAATGGGTTGATCGGATACCCTATTTCTTACATGATTTGCTTCTTTCCAAAGATGTGCCGGATTCGGGAGTCGGTTACAGTCAAGGAAGGATTAGCACCCTTGAATTGCCCTTTCGGTACCAATTAATTTGTCGGTTGTCTTAATTACGAAAATTAAAATTTAAATCAAAATTTAAAAATTCGATTCAAATTACTTACCTTTGATTAATTGAAAATACCCTAAAAAATAAAAAAATTGTTAGATTATAAAATAAAAATAAATATGAAAAAAGAAGGAAAAAATTAATATAATAATAATAATAAAATAAATAAAATAGATAACAAAGATAAATAAAAGTTAGTACAAAAATAATAAAATAATAAAATGAAACTAAAAGAAATTAATGAAGAGCATCACTAGAAACTGAAACTACACCAGAAAGTTGTAGGGAATTTCAACGTTTATATGAAATATTTCCGATTTGCACAAGACAGTCTTTAACACTACTTATCGTTATAAAATTACCATAAATCAGCTAACGCAAACAATCCATGGATTTTCATCTATTGCCGTGTCCAGTGAGCCCTGAAATATTGTAAGAATCCGCCGTCACCTCCGTCAGATCCAATTCCTTTTGAACATAACATGCGCGTTTCTTTGGCCTCTTCCGCGAGTGACGCCCAACCATAACCATTAAATCCTCCTCGATCTCTTGCTTCGATAGCGACACCGAGAATTCCAGCCGTACCATATTCTTCTCTTCATTCGCCACCGACACCACCGGCTGTCCTCTGTCTCTTACTCTGAGTGAGTTGATCACCTCATTCCTCGTCGGAGAATTGTAGTTGTTGCTCATCGATTTGCAGTGGATCGTTAGTATCGTACCTGCTTCAGATCATGGTGGATCACTATGTGCGGTTTGCGCGGCAAAATCTAACCCAAGCAGGAAAGCAAGCCGCGGTGTCCCTACTTCCAATCTTCGTTTTCTCGGACTATATACCAAAAGCCCCGATGGTGAAGAGAGCAGACAACGTGCCCCGATGGTCACGAGGAGAAATGATTGGGTGTCTGAGCTGTTGTGAACGGACCACCAAATCTCATGACTTTGGTATTGAAGATGACTTTTGCGTAATGATAAGCTTAGGTTTGGAGCTTGGTGGCTAGTTGAAGCATTTACAAGGTCGTAGCGGGAAGAGGAGAGAGAATGGATTGGTGGGGTTAGGAGAGATGATGATAAGGCTAAAGACTCCATTAATGGTGGATGACTTGAGGTGAGCGAGACCACCTTCGAGTTTTAGTGGTTTTTATTAATGTTTTGTTTTTCTGACTCCATTTCTGTTCGACAAAACCAGAGAAAGGAAATGGGAAGGGAGAAAACGTATAGCCCTCCAATGGAAAAGTGCATGTCTCCATTATTAAAACAAAAAAATGGTGCCCCCCCTTTCTCATGGGATCTGAACCAATCAATAAAATCCCCCCTTTCTCATAGGATCAAAACCAATCAAAAAAATCCCCCCTCCATGGCTTGCACATCCCCATCTTTAAATAACAGGAGGGTCCCCACTAAGTTCCTAGCTGATCCCCACTCAAAACAACTCCCTCCTTGATTTATGATAGCATGGTAGTGGTGGAAGGGTAGTGGACTAGTGGGGTTAAACATAGGGTCCTATAAAAAATAAAATAAAAAACTTATTAATAATAATAAATAAATTATAATAATAAAAATAAAAATATAAAATCTGGTCAAAAACGGGTGTCTACACATACATATTAAAAAATCATTTAAAATAATATATATATATATCCATCACAAAATAGATGCACAAATAATCATAGGGTGACTTAAATCAAAATAACAAAATAAAAAATAATATATATATATATATATATATTCATGTTTCCTTTTTATAATTTTGGACTAGTCTTACTTTTCTGTTTATATGCAGATATTTTTACGCAGGGGTGTATTTGCAGGGATTACTTCTCATTACAGACGTGCATATAAAAACTGCATATGAAGATTGTCCAACTACGTATTTTATTTATTTATTTAAACATGCATTGTATTTTATCTTTATTTTTAATTTTTTGACTGCCGGAGGTCTTTCACGGAAGCTGCTCTCAACCTGCCGTTTGGAGACAGCCTATTACCCTACCTCCCCTTACCCCATCACATATGGGAATATGATTTTGTTGTTATTGTTGTTGTATTATAAACGATGACTAAAATAAATATTAAACAAGTTTTGAGGACCTAAAATATAAATATAGCAAAATTAAACTTAGACATGCGAAAGGATCAAAATGAAATAACCATAAATCATCAAGGAAAATCAACAATTAAGCCGTAACTTAGCAATAAATAAAAAAGGACTAAAATGAAACCGCAACAAAATTAGAAATCCAAAATATAATATGAAAGATTTACATTTGACTAAAATGTAAATTTACAAAGTTAGGGTGACCCCTCACACTGTAAGCTTATGCGCTAGTTTCAAGAAACCCTAAATCCCCAAATTCGACGTCATTTTAGACAATATATATATCCCATTAAAAAAATATGCCATAACTTTCATTATATTTCTTCTCCCCTGTCGTTTTACTCTCTCTTTCTCTCATTTCTTTTTTTCTTTTCCTTCTCTCGATCGAGAGACCTAAATCCCTCTGGTCGCAACACTTAAGAGACCCTGATGAAGGTCCAAAGGTTATCTAAACACCCTATTACCCATTTTTCAGAACGAACTAACCATTACTTTATTATTTCAACCCTCTCACGCTCTTTGAAAAACCCAAAAATCAAGAACGGAAACTACCTTATATGATTGGGCGCTCTATCGGCTCCGACGACATGGAATTCTTCAAGCTCGAGAGGTGAAGCGCTCTTTTTCTTATATGCTTTCGATTCAAGTTTTTTTATCTCTCTTGTTCGTTTTTTTGAATGTTCAGCCCCAAAAAGTGGCCCAAGGCTCCCCTTTTATATGAATTGGGCATTGCATGTCATCATTTCACTATATTTGTGCTGTCGATGAGATGAGATGTGATTGTTCTTGGTGTCAACCTCGAATGTGATATTTGGGATTGTGTTCTTTGTTTTATATGTAATAAAAAATTATAAAAAAATTATTGATTTTTTGCCTCTTTTCTGATTGAATGATATGTGTTGATAGTTGGCTGAGGTGACAACGGTTGACGGCATTGCAGGAACGGGCAGTAGTGGCAATGACAGGACTGCCAGTGGCGGCGCAGCTATTCGACAGTGGCAGCAGGGCTAGCCAGCGGCGGCGCATCCATCCTAAGGGTTATGATGAAACAATAGGACTCCATCTCATCTGGGTTGTTGGATCAAGGGCCGATCCAATGACCGAAATCACCTAACGGCTGGGGTGAGAATACGAAACCCTAATTACTGGGTTGGCAGATTGGGCCAATTCTTTGGGCCTGGTTACTTGTCTTTGGGCCATAGCTGGGTCTTGGCCTGTTTGTGTGTCATGGGTTGGTCTTGTAATATTGGGCCCATTTTTTTGGGTTGCATTTGGACCCTTTTGTTGTAACCTAAAAATAAAATAAAAAATAAATAAGTATAAATATTATAATTAATTATGTTGCATATGTAAAACATACTAATCTAATTTAAAAATTAAATTCAAGTTAAATATAATCAACATTGACAACTAGACACAACCCACGTTAACTAATAAACCCTAATCCACAATTACTAAAACATAATTAACAATGACTAGAACAAAATCAACAATTTCTAAAACATAAATTAATACCAACAATTTCTAACACATTATCAATATTTAACAATTACTAACACGTAATTAGTATTGACAATTACTAACACAATTAATATTAACAATTACTACCACATTAACAATTAATAACACCTAATCAATATTAACGATCACTATTCTTTAACCATTAAAACATAATACCTATAATTTAATTAAGTACAACATATATATAAGCTCAGACAAAATATAATGTCTACAATTGCCCCTATTTGCCCATTGTTGAGTGACGAGAATTTGACAAAGACCAAAGATAATATTTTGTTTGACCTTGATGTTTATTTTGAATCGAGAGTTTCTCATTTCGAAGCAGAGAATTTGAAAATGGCTTCGTCCTTCTTGTTGAGAGTGTCGATTTACATTCTAATGATGTGACCCTCCAATTTGGGGACCTCGTGTTTGTCAATGACCATATTCCTTCTTGATGAAGACATCTTGGTCACACTTAAAATGATTGTGTTTATCTACATGATGAGGGGATATGGTCACCTTGAGTAATTTGCTCGAGGTTAAATTTGACGATGACATTGCTCATTCGCATTGAGGATATCTAGTCAATAAACGACATGGTTCCTTCGCGTTGAGGATGTCTAGTCGTACTTGGGTAATTATTCATGTGTAGACACTATTGTTTCTTTGTGTTGAGGAAGTCTGGTTGTCTGTAAATTATTTGATTTGAAAATGATACACCTCCTACGTGATGAGGAGATCGGGTCACTTTTAGTAATTCACTTGATGTCAATTCTGATGATGACATTGTTCCTTCGTGTTAAGGAGATATGGTCATAATTGAAAAATGATGGATCTACTAATGACATGGGCTTTCTGGATCCCGTTAAAACAAGTAATATGCTATGATTCCATACATGTCATATGCAACATGTCCTAAAGATAATCTAATTCAATTTGATATGATGAATGTTGGATGCAGTTTTGCGTGTTTTAATACGAGAACTGTGACTTTTTCATTTTCAGTGATCGATCTTCAATCATAACATATGAATTTTACCTTGTTACTCGTGTTTTTGCGATCTTGGCCCCTATACTACTTGGCTACTACTATGTCCATTCCTACCTCGAAAATGCTTCCTCTAATTTTGAGATCGGGTCACTTTTAGTAATTCGGTTGATGTCAATTCTGATGATAACATTGCTCCTTCGTATTGAGGAGATATGGTCATAATTGAAAGATGATGGTTCTACTAATAATATGGGCTTTCTAGATCATGTTAAAACAAGTAATATGTTATGATTCCATGTCATATGCAACATGTCCTAAAGATGATCTAATTGAATTTGATATGATGAATGTTGGATGCAATTTTGCATGTTTTAATCCGGGAATTATGACTCGTGTTTTTACGATCTTGGTCCCTATACTACTTGGCCACCACTCTGCCCATTTTTGCCTAAAAAATGCTTCCTCTAATTTGATTAGAGAACCAGGTCTCTTTGCAAATTCAATTTTTATTGAAATGATTTAAATTTCAACCAAATATATCCCCGATCGAAATTTCTTTGAAGACAAGCTCATGTCCCAACTCTCTTTATCTTGATGGATTGATTGAAATCACCTTAGTGCATGTCCTTATCAATCACCAGGAGATACTGAGGGGTAGATTCATTCATGTTTTGTTCGTAAACAAATTTTTTGAAGCCCCTAAACCTTAACTTTCCTCAAAATAAAGCATAATAACCCTTTCTTATAGCAAAATGTTATTAACTAATATTTTATATGCACGATGCTTATGAAAAGAAGTCATACGGTATAATTAACTATTATTATTAACAATAAAAATAAAAAAGGTGTCATCCTTTGGGGTTAATTTTCTTTCAAGAAGTAAGCAAACATTACAATAAGAACAAAACCACGTACCCCTAGTATTAAGTGCAGGAATTCTTCTACCTCATCTCCAATAGTCTTTTATGATGATTAACATGTGTCTAGAGGATTTAGATCGTACTAGAGATATTTGAGCATGAGAATCTCTCCCTTAACTGTCAGGCTTTCAAGGGAATCCACCATTCGTAAGCCAAATCCTGAATATTCGAGCCATCATTTGCGGATTTTCAACTTGAATCCTCCTTTGGTTTCAAGATTCCCATTTTTGGTTTTTCATCTTGAACCCCCTTTTAATTACCCTTTTTTCTTCATTTTTTCATTTATTTTTCATTTTTCTCTTTTTTTTCTTCATGTATAGTATCACTTGACTGAATCAAAATTCACATGATTAGGCAACTCGTCTCCTTTCATTTCAGTCAAAATCAGAGTTCCTATGAAAAAGAATTTTTCACGACCTAAGAGCCTTCCCAATTTTGCATCCACTTCCCTCAAAAGTCTATTTTTATAGGAAGAATCTTTTTCAACACCAAGTCTCCCTCTTCTGATATATCTGGCCATGACAAATAACTCTTAACCTTTTTCCTTAATTAAGTTAATCTGGTCGAACATATTCTGTACCCAATCTGCTTCTCTAATTTTAGTTCTATCAGTACTCTCAACGAAGGGATTTCTACTTCGATTGGTAAAATTGTTTCCATTCCATAGATTAGTGAGAATGGTGTTGCCTCAGTCGATGTACAAATAAAGGTGCAATAAGCAAGTAGAGCAAAGGGTAACTTTTTGTGCCAATCCTTATATGTCTTAATAGTCTTCTTGAAAATCTTTTTGATGTTCTTATTTGTTGCCTTTCCTGCCCCATTCATCTTTGGACGATAAGGACCCAAATTATGATGTTTGATTTTGAACTTGGTGCAAATTTCAGCCATCCAGTCATTGTTTAGATTTAAAGTGTTATATAAAATAATCCTCTCGGGTGTTCTATATTTGTAAATGATCTCTTTCTTCAAGAATTGTCAAACTACACCCTTTGTGACACTGGCATAAGATGCAACTCGATCCATTTGGTGAAGTAATTGTTGGCCAAAAAGATGAAGTGATGCCCATTAGAAGCCTTTAGTGTGATTGGTCCAATGACATCCATGCCCCACATTGAGAAAGGCCATGGTGCAAACATTACATGTAAATATGATGGAGGCATGTGAATTTTATCACTATAGATTTGGCACTTATGATATTTGCAGGTATAGCTGATACAATTCCCTTCCATTGTAGACCAATGATATTCTAACCTCATGATTTGTTTGCCCACTGTGATTTTCTTACTAATATAATAAATAGCCCGCTCTTTCTTTCTGGTTTCATCATGTTGTACTAGTACACACCCCATTGAATTTTCAAACACCATTAGGTACAAAATCAGTGGCTTTCTAGAATTGGGGGTACTAGAACTGGTGCATTTGATAAGTAGTGCTTGGCTTTATCAAAACCTTCATGAAAACTATTATCCCAAATTATTGGGTTTTTCTTTCTCAATAAGAGGAAGATTGGATCACACTTCTCTGTTAATTGAGAGATAAATCGGGTAATATAATTTAGCCTCCCTAGGAATCCTCGAACTTTTTTTGGAGTTTTTGGTGGTCGTAACTCTTGGATTACCTTAACCTTTTTAGGGTCTATCTCATTTTCACTAACTACGAACACGAGCAACTTCCCCGAAGTGGCCCCAAATGTACACATGGTCGGGTTAAGCTTCAATTGGTATTTCCTTAATCTCAAAAATAGCTTCCTCATAACTTCAACATGTTCTTCTTTGGTTTGTGATTTAGCAATCATATCATCTATATATACTTTTATTTCTTTGTGTATCATGTCATTGAACAAAGTGACCACGGTTCGCTGATATGTTGCCCCTCCATTCTTTAGTCAAAATGGTATCACCTTATAGAAAAATGTGCCCACATTGTTATAAATATTATGTTTTCCATGTATTCGAGGTCCATCTTGATTTGATTATACCCTGAGAAGTCATCCATGAAGGAGAAAAGAGCATGCTTAGCTGTGTTGTCAATTAGGGTATCAATATGAGGAAATAAGAAGTTATCTTTAGGGATTAGAAGATTGAGATTTCGATAATCAGCACACATTCGATCCTTCCCATCATTCTTTGGAACGAGCATAATATTAGCAACCCATTCGGGATATCTAGACACTTGTAAGAATCCAATTTCACTTTTTCTTTTATTTTCAACAACATATCTGATCTCATGCTTCGAATCTTTTGTTGTACCGACTTACATTCTGGCTTTATTGGTAGCTTATTTACAACAACGTCTATATCCAAACCCGATATATCCCAGTATGACCAAGCAAACATATCTTTAAACTCATGTAATAGGTTTATAAGGTTTTTCCTCATTTCTACTGAGAGTGAGGTACTGATCTTGACCTCATTTTATCTTCCTCTGTACTTAAATTCACTGTCTCGGTCATCTCTTGATGAGGCAAAATCTACTTATTTTCTTGTTTTAACAATCTGAAAAGTTTATGGTTCAATTCATATTCATCGTCATCTTTATAACCCTCGGATTCATCTAGACACATATCATTTTCAAAATCAACATTTGGTTCGAAAATATCATTATTCGAGCAATTGATAACTGGAGACCTACGAATGGAAAAGAATGTTTTCGGGTTATGGACAAAAAATTTATTATATTTTTACCGAAAAATAGCTATAATAATGTAATATATAAATATATAAAATATTTTCCATGAAGAGAATGAGGGAAATGCATAATTTCATTAAAGTAATGACAAATAATAGATTTTTCTTTTACAAAAGGAACCTTACTATGTTCGGGTGAAAAATTACTTTGAAACGGTCTTGTAGAATATAGGGAGTTCTTCAAAAGAATAGTTGTCCAAAGTGTATCCAATAAGGCAAGACATAATCGAAACTCGTGAGTATTTAACACTGGACTCAACTGTGATAGCGTTGGTGCTCAAATTTTCCATTATAACATCGACTTCCATAGTCTCTTTGTCAACCAGTGGAAAATTTGACAAGTAATATCCTGACCACCTGCCATTGCCTTTCTTCTTTCCTTAAGTTTCTAGGCATCCTTAATCATATCTTGATAAATGGGTTTGTACCCAAGTTCGAAGCCACTTCTTTTGGGCACCGGAGTCAGACCCTTAGTGATTCCTTATAACATCTTTCCAAATCCCTCAGTGGTGACAGGCTCTAAAATTTATTCTTCATCCTTGACGGTCACCAAAGTTCCTTCAGAAATAAACTAAAGCTTCTGATGTAATGAAGAAGAAACTACCCCAACCATATGTATCCATGACCTTTCTAGCATACAATTGTTTTTTAGATGGATGTCCATGACTATAAATTCTACCTCAAAAGTAGTTGGCCAATGCAGAGGGGAATTATGATTTTACCCATAATATTCCTTTCAGTGCCATCAAATGCACGGCCATAGACCTTCATGTGTGAAGTCTCTACAGGGAGTTTATTCAGTGTTGCCCATGGCATGACATTCAAAGCTGACACATTATCTATCAAGACCCCAGACATAATAACCCCTTCACAGTGAACGGTTATATGCAATGCCTTGCATCTACCTTTCCCTTCCTCTGTTATCTCTTGGTATTAGCATTGATGTAATTCACCAACCTATCAAAATGCTCTATTAGTATATCTTTTGGCACGAATGTCGCATTCAACACTTTTAATAATGTATTTCTATGTATCTCAGAATGCAAAAGAATAAATAACATCAAAATACGTGTCATGGTCATTCATAGCTGATCTACAATATTTTATTCATTATGCTTCAGAAATTTTAGGAACTCTTGAGCTTCTTCGATATGAATAGGCTCATTCACCATTTTCTCTGGTTCGTCTACCACCACAACTATCGTCTTTCTAGCTAGACCCGGGGCATAACATCTACCAGTCCTACTGAAGCCTCCAACCTCGTCAACTTTATTTTTCTTTTCTTCAAGGGTATTAATTTGGCATGTGTAATTCCATAGGACCTTCTTATTACTTATATAGGTAAACAAAGTTGGTGCTTGTTTTACTACCTTCGGTATTGCTTTTCCTCTGTTCATCTCATAACAAGGCTTAGAAATAACCAACATCAGCTTCTTCATCATTCCTTGAACCTTCTTTGAACTTCTTTCTGATGCATAAACATCACATTTATTGTTGATTAGACTCTCTTTGAAAAAAATCATTTATTTCTTATCCATAAATTATTGGACCATCTTTTTGAATTCCAACAATCTTGGAGTCGATGAACTTCCTCACAGTGATACTCATAGTAAATATCAAATTTCTCATCCCCTGATTCTTTCTTTGGTCTTACTAGTCCTCTAGCTAGTATTTGTTTATACACCCAGCTCAAAGGTATCTGACCTCCTCCACTTTAGTTTTAGTCCTTCCTCCGTCATCAAGAGCATTGACACCTTGATTTTGGTGATTTGGGAGCGGATTTACAGTCACACAAGGTGCTTCTGAGTCATTGAACGGCACTATCTTTCTCTTAATAAAATCCTTCACTACCCTTTCAAAAGCAATACAATTTTCAATTGTATGGCCGATATGTTAGCATGGTACTCACAAGTATAATTTTTCTTGTATCCTTTTGGGTATGGTGGTTCATATTGGTTCACATATTTCAGAGCTCCCACATGTGCCTTGACCAAACCTTGAAAGAGTTGACTATATGTCATTGGAATGGGCGTAAATGACATATTCTTATTTTTTATTTTCGTGCTTTATGGTACCTTGTGAACTAGATCCTACCAGCTTTGGTTTGTTCACAAATTTTTTTTACGTTCTTCACTTTTCATTCCCTTTTTTTACAAAGGGTTTCATTGCCAAAATTTATCCACCACCAATTTGCCCCATTTTTTATTGCTCACTCGATCATCTCCCCGCACATGACTATGTCAGAGAAACTTTTTGTAGCTACTCCTAGCATGTGATCAATATAAAGAGACTTCACTGCGTCTATGAACATTGTTATAAATTCTCTTTCGACCACCGAAGCATGAACCTGAGCTACATCATCCCTCCAACGTTGAGCGTGCTGATGGAAGCTTTCATTCTGCTTCATCTCCTTATTCTAGAGAGTTTCCCTATCAGGTACCATGTTCGTGACATGTTGATATTGCTCTTTGAATGCGTTAGGCAAATCTTTCCATGATCATATATGAGCTCTGGTTAATTGATTATACCATCTTGCAGTAGACCCTGTCAGACTTACTTGAAAATAGTGAATTAAAACCTTATCGTCTCTAACAAAACCTGTTATTTTCGTGATGTACATTGTCAAGTGTGCAACAAGACATGTCTTACCCTCATATTTTTCAAACTCTGACATTTTAAATTTGGGAGGTAGTATCAAATCAGGTACTAAGCTTAATTCGACCGTATCTAGCTCCTGGGAACTATGCCCTCCCATCTCTCTAAAAATTCCTTACATCAATCCTTTAGGTGTTCGTGTATCTCATTTTTGGTTCTTTCCACGTCATCAAGGTTTGACACCATATGTTTATTTAGATTGCTTTAAGGATCCTTTACTACCACTTGGGTTTTAGTGGAAGATGATCCAACTGGATTTTCAGGTGTGATAATCAATCTTAAAATGGGGGAAAGTGGAGTACATGCAATAGTTTCTACTAGAGCAGTAACCGGCTCTTTCCCAGTCTCAACGTTTACTACAGTTAACCTTATGACAATCTGATAAGCCATATTGGATTGGTTTTGCATGATGCTGTCTATGGAAAACTTTTGAGTCTATCAATTTTTCTCTCACTTTTGTTGTATTTTCATTAAATTCTCTTGCATCTCTTTCTTTATTTATTCAAATTTTCATCCATTCTTTTTCTTCGAGTGTTGTGTTGATGTGTCATTTTTAATCAATATCTTCTGTCACATAATCTTCGATAAATTAATTTTTATTATTCTTTTAATCATGAATGCATGTTATTAATTAAAAAATGAATGTATGTATGTTTTTGTAGTGCAAAATGTTAATGCAAAATAATGCATTGATAGATAATAGTGAATATCATAGGATTGGTTTCATTTGATCCAAACAATTTCAAATAATACAAAGTAGTTTGATTACAAATAAGGCCTAGCCCTCATATTCAATTCTACAATTTCGTTCATGAGTTCCATGACCTTCTTCCTATAGTCAAATACTAGGATGGTGCAATCCAAAATGATCCTGCCCTATTAGCCAAATCTATTATGTTGCAAGCTGCCTCACTCGTCTACATAATTGATTCACCCATCATGTGTTCTCATTCTACTACGATAGCTCGATAATACTCAAAGGTGTCTTTCTATCATGTGTTCTCATTCTCCAAGTAAGTTATCTGAATTCGGAATTGTTGAAGCTCATCCTCCAGTCCTCTAACTTGTTCACGGTTGGTGTGCTTATAAATTTACGTAAAAATTATGTGCAAGTATACATAATCGAACAAGTAATATGGTAGTGAGTGAGTATCGTCTTCATAGGGATTGAAGGAAATCAAAAGTTAAGTTAAATCACCAATCTAAATTATCTACGTATAGTTAGTGTGATGGTATAAACAAATGATAATATTGTGGCAAGATGAAATGTGTGTAGATGAGATTTCAATGGCGGTCTGGAAATGTAGCAGGTGGAAATACTATGTCAAATTGAAATGTATGAAGTGTAATCAATTGAAAATGCTAAGACAAAAAACTGAGAATCTAGGATTAAATGAGATAACTTGACAATACTCACAAAACAAGCTGCAATAGGAATGATTGGTGGGGTCACTAAGGAATCATAAGCTTTGTTTTCTTGAATGGTCAAAACTTCTATGGCTTACTTGCTCGACAGAGTTTACAAAAAGTGTCCTTATGTTATCTATAGTCAAGAAATCTGACATATGAAAATGCCACGGCAATACCTCTCGGTGTGAATAGTAGTGTAAAATCTATCGATTAAGTTCTACTCCTCTTAGTCGTTGAAATCCTATCCTTATCTCTAAGGTGGATTAGGTCTTAGTTAACATCTAAACCCCATTACTTATGTTTATCTTCACCTAGTTTCTCTCGAACACTAAGTATCGAACCACCTAGTTTCTCTCGAACACTAAGTAATGAACCTAAGAAATGGCTACTCTCATAGCTCTTACAATCCTAAGTAATTAAATACAATGATCAAAGCAATTAATAACCATAAAACTTAAACCATTCATAAAAAAACACTTAATCATCTATAAATAACCTACACCAAATAAGGTTTAGTTCATGGTGAGGTTTAAATCACCCAAAGATATCATTCATTTCATAATAACCCACAAAATATAAAAGGAAAAAAAAGCACAAAGGTGGAGGAAAAACTCCCAACGAGCACTTCTTTGAACTCTCTCGACCACCACGAACTACCTTAGTGATGCTAGCTTCTCTTAAAAGCCTAGCTCACTACTCCCTTGAGCTTGAAAATGGAGGATACCACTAAAAAGAAGAAAAGGGGAAGAAAAATAGAAGCTTGTAGCCGCCTCTCACTCTTTTTTAACCCGCTCATTTTTCTTAAAACAAAATTCTCTCTCATTTTTTATGGCATCATGTTTTTATTTATACTAAGGGAACATCCTAGGGTTTTGTGCAAAAATTTCATTAGTACCCTAGGTAGCATTCCTCTCACATGAAAATGAGTACAAAGGTGACAATGGTCCCCTCCTATGTGGTAGATAGAAGGAATCACGTGTGGGCTGGACAACTGGCTCTTTTATAAAAGTATTTTCAACTCTTTTTTGTCTTTTTATATGCCCAAAAATGTTTTCCTAGCCGTCGCGACATTTTCATTATATTTCATCATCCCAAATTGTTGCGGCGATTCTCCTTGTTCACCTTTGGCTTCATGAACCTGCACACATCAACCAACAATACCTTCCTCGTAAAGTATCACCATTTGCAGAATAAAATGCCACGACAACTTTTAAACCACCAAATGCAATTATATGGTCCTAAATGCATATATATATATATATATATATATATATATATATATATGACCCTAAATGTGCCCTAAGACAACCAATAACTTAAGTGAAAAAGACCTAAATATAGCCTTTTTATGGAGTTATCACTTGTCCTCCCTAGACAACCTTAAGTTCATCGAAGTGGGTGAGATCTACTCCTGATATAGGTACTTTTTCAATTGCGAGATCTGATCACCAAGTTCAAGGTTCTTGGTTTGAGTGTGGCTCACTTTTTCCTCGTGCCTTACCTGTATCTCTCTCATTTCCCTATTAAGCTCCTCAATTCACTGGTTCTTGGTCAAGTACCTCTGCATCCAAGACTGAACTTCAACCTATTTTCTATCCAGGATATGATTACAGTCTTGCCTTGCCTTTCATTATAAACCTCATCCTTTTTCATCTCTTTTTTTCCTCAAGTTCCTCAATTCGTTGTACTTTGGCTTCGAACTACTCCAATATATCGTTCATTTCACTTTCCAACTCCTGGATCATAATTCTCTCTGTTCTCCTCCCTTAGACTTTTTTTATAATTTTT